>NW_027814070.1:0-2736 GCF_054177405.1 Leptonychotes weddellii | reverse complement strand
CTCCACTCCATCTGGGATTCCAATGATTCTGACATTGGAACGCTTTATGGTGTCACTTATTTCTCTGATTCTATTTTCATGGATTCTGAGCTGTTTTTCCCTGGCCTCCTCTTTTCCCTTTTTATCTATTATACTGTCTTCCAGATCGCTTATTCTCTCTTCTGCCTCACTTACCCTAGCTGTTAGATTATCTAGATTGGATTGGATCTCATTGATAGCATTTTTAAGTTCTGCCAATTCACCTTTTATTTCTGCCCTTAGAGACTCTATGTTGCCATTAATTGATTTCTCCGTTCTAGCCATTGTCTTCACAATTGGCTGACATCTTGGTTATATCTGCATCCATTTGTAAATCTGCAGCATAAGTCATAATCTCTGAGTCTTTTCTGTTTTGGGGGCTCCTCCTCCTAGTCATTCTGTTGATGGGTGTTTGAGGGAATGTATAGAGTTGAAATTATTGACCAGAACCCAAGCAAGATGCACCTGTTTTCTTGGGACCTTAGGGTTGCTGGCCTCTTGTTTTTCCAGCCTGTCTTCTGCGGGAGGGGTCTGCCGCGCTGCTACTCAGGCAACTCTGTTTGGATGGAGTTGCCCTGCACCCCTGTGGCAAGGGATGGGCTCAGTGTGAATCAGTCTTTGGGGCTTTTGTTCTCTGATGCCTTTCCCTGGTGGCTTTCCGTGTCTCTTCCACGAGTAGAGCAGAAGAGACCATTTCCAACCCTCTGCCTCAGAGCAGAGAGACCTCAGTCTGTTCTTCAGTGAGCTCTCCAGGCTACACCGTCTCCGTTTCTGTCCATGCTGCTATAAACTGCAGTGTCCTGGGTTGCATGCCCCTCGCAACGCTCCCAGTCCTGCCTCCAGGTCCGGCCCGTCTCTGCCCTTTGTGCTTCTAAAACCACCAGCTGCTCCCAGTTTGTGCACGCGCGTGTGCGCGTGCGCGCAAAACTCCACCACTTGGGGTCCTGTCCTGGGGACTGCAGTTGGCATGTGTGCAACTCCGCCCCTTGGGGTTTCCACCCTGGAGGTTGCAGTTCACCGGCAGACCCTGGTGCACCGGGTTTCTGTCTCGGAGGCTGCAGTTCGCGTGCACGCGACCGTTGCTCCAGGTTTCTGTCCGGGCGGCTGCAGTTCACGTGCGCGCAATCCCACCGGTCTGGTCCTCCACCCCGGGGGCTGCCCTAAAGTCCTTCCCTGACACTACCGGTCTGCGAGTCTGTGCCTGTCTGCAGTGCATGAGGCTGTCACTCACTGGTGGTGTAGGATCCCCATGTCCAGGCACCCTCCCACTGCTGTTTATCCTCCGATATCTGCCTGCAGAATCTCGGCTCTCTGCTTCGTACCTCAAAACCAACCGCCTGCGATATTCTGTTTGTAGAGATCCAGATCTTCTTACATCTCAGGCTGGTTTCATAGGTGCTCAGAGTGGTCTGGTAGATATCCAGCTCAATTCCGGGGACCAGTTGAAATAGGGTCCCCTACTCCTCCGCCATCTTTCTCCCCTCCTGATTTGCATTTTTATACAAAATCAGTTGGTCATACATTTTTGGGTTTATTTGTGCGTTCTCTATTCTTTTCCTTTGATCTGAGTTTCTGTTTTTCTTCCAGAACCCCACTCTCTTGAGTACCATAGTTAGATAATAAGTCTTAACATTAGATAGAATCATTCCTCCCACTATTCTTCATTTAAAAAAAATGCTTTAACTATTCTCACTTATTTGCCTTTCCACATGAATTTAGAAACCTTTTTCTATATCTATAGGATTTTGATAGAAATTATATTAAACTTCAGATCAGTTTGGAGAGAGTCAGTTATCTGAAAATATCAAAGCTTCTAATCCATGAATACATTATGTCTCTCCATTTACTTAGGTCCATGAATTCTTTCATCAGTATTTTGTAGTTATCAGTGTACAAATGTTGTATAGTTATTATTAGATTTATACCTATGTATTTCATTTCTAGTCATTATAAATTGTAATGTGTTTTTAATTTTTATTGCGATTCTGAAATAAAATTCTCTTGATCATGGTGTATAAATTCTTTTTGTATATTGCTGGATTTGATCTGCTAATATTTTGTTGAGTATTGCTGCATTTATAATCATGACGAATATTAGTATTCTTCATTTTCTTGTACTCTCTGTCTGGTTTTGGTATTGGATAATACATGATTTGGGAAGTGTTCCATACTCTTCCATTATCTAGAAGAGATTGGGTAGAATTGATCTTAATTATTTGAATATTTGGTAGAATTTCCCACTGAAATAGTCTAGAATTTGTGATTTTTTTCCTTAGGAAACTTTAAACTATATATTTAATTTATTTAATAAGTATAAGGCTATTTATTTATTTTTAAAGATTTTATTTATTTATTTATCAGAGAGAGAGAGAGCGCGCGCACACAAGCAGGGGGAGCTGCAGGCAGAGGGAGAAGCAGGCTTCCCACTGAGCAAGAAGCCTGATGCTTCTGGGATCATGACCTGAGCTGAAGGCAGACGCTTAACCAACTGAGCCACCCAGGCGTCCCTAGGCTTTTTATTTATACGATATATTTATTTATTTATTTATTTATTTATTTATTTATTTATTTATTTTTATTCTTATGTTAATCCCCATACATTACATCATTAGTTTTAGATGGAGTGTTCCATGATTCATTGTTTGTGCATAACACCCAGTGCTCCATGCAGAACGTGCCCTCCTCAATACCCACCACCAGGCTAACCCATCCCCCCAC
>NW_027814069.1:0-278 GCF_054177405.1 Leptonychotes weddellii | reverse complement strand
TTTGGGGCGCCTCGGTGGCTCAGTCATTAAGCGACTGCCTTCGGCTCAGGTCATGATCCCAGGGTCCCGGGATCGAGCCCCGCATTGGGCTCCCTGCTCAGCGGAAGCCTGCTTCTCCCTCTCGCACTCCCCCTGCTTGTGTTCCCTCTCTCGCTGTGTCTCTCTGTCAAATAAATAAAATCTTTAAAAAAAAAAAAAAGATTTTATTTGAGGGGCGCCTGGGTGGCTCAGTTGGTTAGGTAACTGCCTTCAGCTCAGGTCATGATCCTGGAGTCCTG
>NW_027814068.1:0-278 GCF_054177405.1 Leptonychotes weddellii | reverse complement strand
CATGGGTAGTAAAATTAAAAACACATAGGAATAACTGCCACAAACCACTAGACAATAGCTACCACCAAGTGAAAGGACCAGAGATGGATCCAGAAGAGGGTCACAAGGGGCTCCTGAGGTGCAAATTTGAAAATGATCTCTTCTCTAACCTGGGTGGTGGTCATATGCATGCTCGTGTTCACCTTCATATTTTTTTTTTTGTATTTTTTTTATTCTTATGTTAATCCCCATACATTACATCATTAATTTTAGATGAAGTGTTCCATGATTCATTGTTT
>NW_027814067.1:0-278 GCF_054177405.1 Leptonychotes weddellii | reverse complement strand
GCCCCCGCCCCCAGCCAGCCCTGCTCCCAGAGGCCCCCACAGCCCCTCAGGCCCCAGAGGCCGCAGGTGTCCCAGGACACCTGCTCAGTTACTGCCTCTCCCCACAGAGCCCCCTCCCTCCTGCAGCCTCAGGGGCAGAGCAAACTGCCCACCGCCCACACTGGGCACAGGCAGGGCTCCACTGGGCAGCTCAGAGGGGAACCCTTGGGGCCCAGAGGGATCCTGCCAGACGCTGGGCTTGCTCTCTGCCGGTTCGTTGCCTCTAACCTGCACCGACG
>NW_027814066.1:0-278 GCF_054177405.1 Leptonychotes weddellii | reverse complement strand
GCACAAACAATGAATCATGGAACACTACATCTAAAACTAATGATGTAATGTATGGTGATTAACATAACAATAAAAACTAAAAAAAAAAAAAAGAAAAGGCCCCCAGGGTTCAGTAGGAAGGAAGAAGGGCTGGACCCCAGGGTGGGTTGGTGGGAGGAAGCATAGCTCGGTGGATGGCATTCGGACAGCATGGCATGTGGGCACAGGCCTGTCCGTTGTCACAGTCCTGCGGGAGGCCAGGGGGGTGGATGGTCATCAAGAGGGTGCAGAGAAAGGAT
>NW_027814065.1:0-278 GCF_054177405.1 Leptonychotes weddellii | reverse complement strand
TCGCTTCCTTTGAAGGTGCTCTCACCTCTGTCCGACTCCATCCTGGCTGAGAAGACAGTGATCGTGTTGGACGACCGCATCACCATCGCCGACCTGGGCGTGCAGCTGGTGGCCGGCTTGTCTCTTGCCCTGCAGCCTCACAGAGCGGACAAGAGGGCTATTGTCTCCACGGTGTCTGCCCAGGACGTCCTCCAGGCCCCGCAGCAGGTGGGATTCCAGAGTCCTTTTGTCCCCAGTCAGTTGAGACCACTTCCTTCCCTCTCACGTCTTTGGAGGAG
>NW_027814064.1:0-278 GCF_054177405.1 Leptonychotes weddellii | reverse complement strand
TTAACATTGGCATCAATCCAGTCCTCAATAGACCCAAGTCTTGGCTGCCATTTAACTCCCTTGGGAGCCCTATCATTTCATGCCACCTGGTGGCCTTAAAGCAGACATGTCTAGAGGCTGGAAGTCCTTGTGAACATAATCTCGAGTATCACATCCCAACCATGGTGAACTCTGTACTATATGGCAATTAAGAGACCTCAGTATATACTTTGGAAGTTCTTAGGATTTGTCAAAGAATCTAGAATTAAAAATGAATTAATCTTGGATCCTGAAGTTCC
>NW_027814063.1:0-278 GCF_054177405.1 Leptonychotes weddellii | reverse complement strand
TGTCTGGCTTCTCAGCATAATTATTTTGAGATTCTTACATTGTCATAATTATTAAGACATTGTTTCTTTTTGTTGCTGAGTAGTATCCCATCATGTGGCTATAAAACAGTTCGTCTATTCATCTGTTGATGACCATATCGATTAGTCCCAGTGGGGCTCTCACAAATAAAGCTGCTATGAACATTTGCGTATAAGATAAGTTATAGACATATGCTTTCATTTCTCTTGGGTCCGTATCTGGGAGTAGAATGGCTGGATCATATGGTAGGAGTACATTT
>NW_027814062.1:0-278 GCF_054177405.1 Leptonychotes weddellii | reverse complement strand
TTGTGCTGCTTGGCTGTGGAAAGATGCCTGAAACACACCTCTGCCCATGGAGAGTTGAGAGATCAAGGCTGATAGGGGAAGGAACAGAGAAGATAGAAGTAGTGTTTTTTTTTTCAAAAAGCTTTGGTTTAGGTATGTGGCTGTTATAGATTTGGTCTGACGTTGAGTCATTTTTGAACTGTATTGGTTGTGGGGCTGATGGAGCCCGAGGGGTGACCTTGTCCGGAACTCTTTAATCTTGCTGAGTGTCTAATGCAGAGCAGATCTGGGCCTCTGTG
>NW_027814061.1:0-278 GCF_054177405.1 Leptonychotes weddellii | reverse complement strand
CATTACTGTTTTGCCTTCACATCAGCAAATGTTGAGAGTTCCCGCTGCTGTGCATCTTCAAATGATAATGCCTCCCTTTTTTTTTTTTTTTTGGTAATTTTAGCCATTCTAATGGTTCCATAGTGGTTTTGTCTATTTCTCCTTGCATTTCTAACAGATGTTTCATGTATTTTCATGTTCTGTTGTTAGGTACATACATGTGAAGGATTATTGTGTCTTCTTGGAGCAATGACCACCATATTCTTGTTCCTAATTCTGAAGGCTGATTTTTCTAAAAT
>NW_027814060.1:0-278 GCF_054177405.1 Leptonychotes weddellii | reverse complement strand
TTTTCATGCAATCTGGTCTCTGCTCACAGCTTCAATGATCAAAGGCAAATTATACCTGGATACCCATAAAAAAACAAACAAAAAAATTATAATAGCCATGACATTTTTCATGTCTTCACTTTTAAGCAATATGTAAAAAAGTCATAGTGATTTAGAAAACATAAAATCTGGCATTCATTTATTAAAGTAAATCCTATGAATCAAAAAAGGCAGCAATTAAAACCATATTGGTGTTGGGCGCCTGGGTGGCTCAGTTGGTTAAGCGACTGCCTTCAGCT
>NW_027814059.1:0-2736 GCF_054177405.1 Leptonychotes weddellii | reverse complement strand
TCTGATGAGAGAGTTGTTGCTCTTCTTTTCTTTGATCTCCTGTTGAGTTTGTAGGTGTTCAGAATGGTTTGATCCCTATCCAGCTGAATTCCTGAGAGGAGACGAAATCCAGGTCTCCTATCTTGCTCCCTATTTTTATTTTTTTTTTAAAGATTTTATTTAGAGCACAAGCAGAGGGAGAGAGAGGGAGAAGCAGGCTCCCTGCTGAGCAAGGAGCCTGATGTGGGACTCGATCCCAGGACCCTGGCATCATGACCTGGGCCGAAGGCAGCCGCTTAACTGACTGAGCCACCCAGGCGTCCCAGTTGGCTTCTTTTTTTAAAAGATTTATTTATTTTAGAGAGAGAGAGAAAATGTGAGTGCATGGGGAAGGGCAGAGAGAGAATCTTCAAGCAGACTCTCTGCTGAGCATAGAGCCCAATTGCGGGTCTCCATCTCCCCACCCATGAGATCATGACCTGAGCTGAAACCAAGAGTCAGATGCTTAAATGACTGAGGCAATCAGGCGCCCCTTCTGTCTTCTTAATATGGAAGCTGAAGTCATTGATTTTCTTCCTTTCTTCTTTTCTAATATAGGCATTTAAGTCTATAAATTTTTCTCTAAGCACTGCTTCAGCTGTATCCACCAATGTTAATATGCTGTATTTTCTTTATCATTCAGTTCAAACTATATTCTAGTTACTCTTGTGATTTCTTCTTTCACAATGGATTATTTAGAAATATGTTATTTAATTTCCAAATATTTTGTGATTTCCTAGTTATTGCTACAGATATATTCTTTCCTTCTCTCAGAAAAAAAGGCCCAGAATGATTCAGTCTCTTAAAATTTATTAGGAATCATTTTATTGGCCAATATATGATCTATCTTTGTATCACTTGCACTTTTTAAAAAGTTTTCTTGTTTTGTAGTTGTTGGGTGTAGTGGTATGTAAATATCAATTAGGTCAAGGTGGTTGGTGGCATTGGCTGGATCAATGTTGTCATTACTAATCTTTTCTCTAGTTATTCTATCAGTTGCTGAGAGAGTAATTGAAAATCTCCAAATCTGGGGTGCCTGGGTAGTTCAGTTGGTTAAGGGTCAGACTCTTGATTCTGCTCAGGTCATGATCTCAGGGTTGTGAGCTCGAGCCCACATCAGGTTCTGCACTCAGACTGCAACTGCTGTCTGCTTGGAGATTCTCTCCCTCTGCCCCCCCCGCCCCATCCCTGTCTCTCTCTAAAATAAATAAATAAATCTTAAAAAAAAAATCTCCAAATCTGACTATGGAATTTTTATTTTTTTCCTTTTAATTATATAATGTGTTTTGAAGAAACTGAAAACTTTTAAAAAAACATTTACCCCCTCCTGTAGCTTCTGTATTATCACATGCATATTTGTTATACGTACATTTTTTGTTGTACATATTTTGTTATACACAAAATTTACAAGACATTTCTTTTTTTTTTCTTTTTTTTTTTTTAGAGAGGGTGGGGTTGGGGGAAAGGCAGGGAGAGAATCTCAAGCAGACTCACTGCTGAGCAGGGAGCCCATCCTGGGGCCGGACCTCCCCACCCTGAGATCAGGACCTGAGCAGAAATCAAGAGTCCGATGTTTAACCAACTAAGCCACGTAGGCGCACCCCCCCCCCCCAGACATTCCAATTAATGTTTTATACAGTCAATATTCATTTGTATTTATACACAAATATGCCCTTTTTAAATTGCTGCTTTTCTGTCAAATGATTTTCCTTCGGTTGAAGATTTCTCTTTAGAATATTGCTTTTTATAAGTTCTGTTTTGTTTCTAATACAGGCCTTCTGGTGACAAATTAGTTGGTTTAGTTTGTCTGAAAGCATACCACTTTGACCTTCCTTTTTGAGAACTATTTTCACTGGATATGGAATCTTGGGTTGGCAGCTACTTTCATTCAGTACTACAGAGGCTTCTGGCATATGCTGCTATCCTCCTACTTGGAAGTACAGGTACTATTTTAAATAGGTTGGAAAAACTCTGTGAGGAGAGAAAATTTAAGTCATTTCCTGAATGCAATCAGTCCTGGAATATTTCTGAAAAAAGCATTCCAGAAAGACAGAATAGTAAATTCAGAGATTCTAAGGTAGAAACACATTTTTTTTTTTATGTTCAAGAAACTGTCAGGGAAAAAAAAATAAAATGCCAGCATGTCTGGACTATAAGAAACATGAGCAAACATAAAAGAAAAAACTGGAAAACTATCTCTGGTCCAAATCATATAGGACCTTGCAAGCCAAGATAAAGTATCTGAATTTTAATCTAGTTATAATTGGAAATCTTTGGAATGTTTTAAGAAATGATATAACTTGATCAGAATTATTATTTTTAAATCATTTATCTCATTTGTCTTCACAGCCATGCCATCTAATTCTCACAAATCCTAGAAAATTTCATGGCAGAAGTGCTATCCTTATCTCCATCTTTTTCTTTAATTTTATTTTATTATGTTATGTTAATCACCATACATTACATCATTAATTTTTGATGTAATGTTCCATGATTCATTGTTTGTGTATAACACCCAGTGCTCCATTCAATATATGCCCACTTTAATACCCATCACCAGGCTAACCCATCCCCACAGCCCCCTCCCCTCTAGAACCCTCAGTTTGTTTCTCAGAGTCCATAGTCTCTCATGGTTCGTCTCCCCCTCCGATCCCCCCACCATTTTTCCCTTCCTACTAACTTCTTTTTTTTTTTTTAACATATAATGTATTATTTATT
>NW_027814058.1:0-278 GCF_054177405.1 Leptonychotes weddellii | reverse complement strand
TTCTATGTAAGAGGCATCCCTGGAATTGAGCAGTGAGGTTGCCTTGACTGAGACCTTGTGAGATGCATCTACTTAAAGGCTGTTTAATTGCTGGAAGAGTCTTAGTAACTTCCGCTGGTAATCCTGCATTCCAGGTAATATGTTATAAGCTCTTCTCCAGTATCCAGGTCTACTAATGTGGAAAGTATTTTGAGTAGAGAATTACTTAAAAACAATAAATAAAAATACCTGAAAATTTTACTTCTAACCACAAACATCTATTTTTTATAATAGGATAA
>NW_027814057.1:0-278 GCF_054177405.1 Leptonychotes weddellii | reverse complement strand
GCACGAACAATGAATCATGGAACACTTCATCTAGAACTAATGATGTAATGTATGGGGATTAACATAAGAATAAAAAAATAAATAAATAAATAAATAAATAAAAGATATCATAATCATACTTCAATAAATTTGAAATTTTAGATGAAATGGAAAATCTCCTGAAAAATACAACTTATTAAAATTAAGCCAGAAAGAAATAGAACACTACACTCTTATTTTTTGAAAATAGAATCTTAGAGACCTTCCCAATGAAAACAAACAGACAAAACACGTACTTC
>NW_027814056.1:0-278 GCF_054177405.1 Leptonychotes weddellii | reverse complement strand
TTTGGGTATATGCCTAAGAGTAGAATTTCTGGGTCATATGGTAATTCTATGTTTAGTTTTTTGAGGAAACACCAAACTGTTTTCCACAATGACTGTGCCATTTCATATTTCCACTGGCAATGTACACAGGTTCTAATTTATCCACATCCTTACCAACACTTGCTCTTTTCTCTTCCTTCCTTCCTTCCTTCCTTCCTTCTTCCCTCCCTCCCTCCCTTTCTTCTCTTCCTCCTCCTCCTTCTTCTTCTTGTTCTTCTTCTTCAAAAGTAACAGCTCTC
>NW_027814055.1:0-278 GCF_054177405.1 Leptonychotes weddellii | reverse complement strand
GTAGAAATTTGATTAAAAATCATTTAAACAATAAATTATCTCCCATGACAGAACATCCAAGGTTGGTTGATTAAAAAATTCTTTTTTTTTTTTTTTAATTTTTATTTATTTACCTGACAGAGAGAGACACAGCGAAAGAGGGAACACAAGCAGGGGGAGAGGGAGAGGGAGAAGCAGACTCCCAGCTGAGCAGGGAGCCCGATGCGGGGCTCGATCCCAGGACTCTGGGATCATGACCTGAGCCGAAGGCAGACGCTTAACGACTGAGCCACCCAGGT
>NW_027814054.1:0-278 GCF_054177405.1 Leptonychotes weddellii | reverse complement strand
TCTTTTTTTTGATTATATTCTCTGTACCTTTGACAAATTGAATAATAAGATCTGATATGACATTTTCCTGTATTGCAATGTGAGAAATTGCTTTTCTTGAAACACTACAAACTACTTCCTAGGTAAAAAGATTTATTATTTAGAATTACTGCTGTTAAGCTGGTGCAGCCACTCTGGAAAACAGTATGGAGGTTCCTCAGAAAGTTGAAAATAGAGCTACCATATGATCCAGCAATTGCACTACTGGGTATTTACCCCAAAGATACAAAAGTAGGGAT
>NW_027814053.1:0-278 GCF_054177405.1 Leptonychotes weddellii | reverse complement strand
TTCTCCCTCTGACCCTCCCCCCTCTCATGTGCTCTCTCTCTCTCATTCTCTCTGTCTCAAATAAATAAATAAAATCTTTAAAAAAAAAAAATCTTTTTTAAGATTTATTTCATTTAGGGCGCCTGGGTGGCTCAGTTGGTTGAGCAACTGCCTTCGGCCCAGGTCATGATCCTGGAGTCCCGGGATCGAGTCCCGCATCGGGCTCCCTGCTTGGCGGGGAGTCTGCTTCGTCCTCTGACCCTCCCCCCTCTCATGTGCTCTCTCTCTCTCTCATTCTC
>NW_027814052.1:0-278 GCF_054177405.1 Leptonychotes weddellii | reverse complement strand
TACTATGCTAACCACTGCTTCGTGCTAAGCCTTGAAAAGATACAGCCAGTCTCTTGACAGGTGCAACCACTCTTCCGTGCAGGACATCTCCAGACAGACAATAAGGAAAAGTCATGTCTTAGAACAATTTGAGAAAGGGAGGAATTTTATCTTCATGTCTCCTGTCTCCTGTTGGTCAAAGCTTGTCCCACAGGGAGCTCGCTTTCCCATACTTCCTACCGTGTTGTCCATATTCTTTGATAGCCACTCAGAAAGCCAAGTGCCCTGCCCTGGAGTCC
>NW_027814051.1:0-278 GCF_054177405.1 Leptonychotes weddellii | reverse complement strand
GCTCCCCATCCCACCTCACTGGCCTTGCGGACGGTCCAGGACTTGATACCATTTGTTCAAGTCACAAGGATTTTATTGAGCATTTTTTTCTTATTTTATAAAACCACATGTGTATTATATATTCTCCCATCGTAAAGGATTCAAACAATGCGGAAGTATAAAGAGCAAAACTCCAAAATCTTCTTTTTTTTTTTTTTTTTTTTTTAAAGATTTTATTTATTTATTCATGAGAGACAGAGAGAGAGAGGCAGAGGGAGAAGCAGGCTCCCAAGGAGCAG
>NW_027814050.1:0-278 GCF_054177405.1 Leptonychotes weddellii | reverse complement strand
TTCTCAAACACCTTTCCCTTTTCAGAAAGCCAAACCTGGGAGCAGCGAGAGGCAGGAGTGATCAGGCAGGGGACAGCCATCCAGAAGATTCTGGAATCATTGTCTGAGCAGCAGAGGGGAGCTGTGTGTGCAGCCAGCCGTGGCCAGACAGAGGAAATGCAGGGTCTGGCTGCTGTCCATCCTTACCCTCGCTCCCACCGTCAGGCTCGATGGCCCCATCCTGACCCCTGGTGGCTGCCCGTGGGATAAGGCCGGCACTCTTCCCAAGCTCCACCCTG
>NW_027814049.1:0-278 GCF_054177405.1 Leptonychotes weddellii | reverse complement strand
TGCCTCTCTCTCTCTCTGTCTCTCATGAATAAATAAATAAAAAATCTTTAAAAAAAAAAGAATGTTTTCAAGGTTTATCCATGTGGTAGCCAGTACCACTACTTCATTCTTTTTAATGGCCGAATAATATTCCATCACATGAATATACTGCATTTCCTTAACCCATTCATCAGTTGATGGACATGGATTTTTTTCCTACTTTTTAGCTGTTCTGAATAATGCTGTCAGTTGGTTCATTTTTATATTTTATATCTCTTGATTGAGATATTCTATCTTTT
>NW_027814048.1:0-2736 GCF_054177405.1 Leptonychotes weddellii | reverse complement strand
TCTGAAACAAATAATGCAATATATGTTAAGAAAAAAAAAAAAGAAGAAGGTAGCAGGAGTGGAAGAATGAAGGGGGGAAAATGGGAGGGGTAGATGAACCATGAGAGAGGATGGACTCTGAAAAACAAACTGAGGGTTTTAGAGGGGAGGGGGGTGGGAGGATGGGTTAGCCTGGTGAAGAGTATTGAGGAGGGCATGTTCTGCATGGAGCACTGGGTGTTATGCACAAACAATGAATCATGGAACACTACATCTAAAACTAATGATGTAATGTATGGGGATTAACATAACAATTAAAAAATAAAAAAAATTTAAAAAAAAGAAGTAAAGACTGTGATCTCCAGGCTATCATGAGTGGGTGCTGACTATTTTCAAAGTACACAGGAGCATAAAGCCTACAGGTTCAGTGGTTGTTATAAATCCACGTCCCCCTGGGGATATATAGGAGCCAACAGAGACATCTGCATGGGCGTGCGTGCACACACGCATGCATACACACACACACACAGTATTTAGAGACAACACAGTCAAATTTGAAGCAGAAATTCAAAGTGGACATTTCCCAAGGAAGCAAAGTGGAGAGAGAACCTTGTTCAGGAATTAAGTTATTTTAGGAAGAAATGAACCATATGAGCGGCAGGTGTGTATGCTAATAGAATGGCTCTGTGTTTTAATTAAGCAGCATTTTCCTGCAGAATAATTACATATGTTGTTTACTCAACTATTTTTTTTTTTTTAAAGCCATTAACACTTCTATAATGTACTTTCTTCCCAGGCTACAAGTTAAAAGCCTTAAGAACATTTGCTTTCATCATGAAAGAAATACATAATAGGTATCCGGCTTAATGCCAATATTTATTCCCTACAAATAGTGCATCCAGGAATTCAAACACATTCATGGCCCAACTTCCATGGCTCATTTTAAGTTTAGAAAGTTTATCATAGCTTTATTTTAAAGAATTATGCCTTCGATTCTACAGAAGTGCAGGAATTTTGGAGGTAAGGTCAAAGGAATATCACTATGTTAATGAAGACTTGCACAGCTGTGGTTTGTTCTCATGGAGGCTGCATGGTGGCAGGGGCGGGGGGTGTCACCCCGTGTGCTGCTGGAAAACCACGGAGTGTGGTCTCTGAACCAAATACTGTCAACTGAATTAAAACCTTCCACATAACACCTCCAGAATGGAAGCATTTATGTTCCTTTTAAAAGAATTTCTTGGAAATCATGACAACCTTGTCTTATGAGCCCAAGAAATTTGTACATGTTAAAGGCTTCCCAAGACCTTAGCTGGACTATCACAAATCCACAGAAGTTTGATAAACAGATTCAATGGAGCAGCACTGCTCATCAGAGAAAATTAGCAAACTAGATTATTTGAAAGACAGGCTCACAAAAAACCCTGCAATACAAGCCTATACTATTTTTTTCTAAGATTTTATTTATTTATTTGACAGAGAGAAAGATATAGCGAGAGAGGGAACACAAGCACAGGGAGTGGGAGAGGGAGAAGCAGACTCCCTGCTGAGCAGGGAGCCTGATGTGGGGCTCGATCCCAGGACCCTGAGATCATGACCTGAGCTGAAGGCAGACGCTTAACGACTGAGCCACCCAGGCGCCCCAAGCCTATACTATTATCTTTCAAAATGTTGAACTTGGCTTCTGAGGATCCGTACTGCAGGGCCTCTGATTGTGATTCTTTCTGCCAGGAGCGTGAACTTGCTGAAGGGGCCTCAATTGTTAGCACAAGAATCTTGTGGAAAGAAGAGAAAGTGCTTTATTAGACTTAACTTGAGGATTGAAAAGTGATGCCTCCTACTTTTTTTTTTTTCTATCTCTACCTATCAATTTTATAAATTATTGTCAAAAATACTCATGGTTACGACTGACTGGATAATAATGCTTGGCAGCCAGCATTTTTAACAAAAATAATTCCAGACAAATCACACCAATTTGGCCAGGAAGGCAGTGAGTGTGAATAACTGTTGAGTGGAAATGTCATGGTGGGCTCAATGTGTTTCCTTCTCTATGAAGGAGGCCACTGAGGCTGCCGAAGTTGGGTGTCCAGGGGACAGAGCTTCACATGAACACCAACAAATATTAATCCCAAATGCATGCTGAATGTCTGTGCCAACGGTAAGAGTGAGCATTACACACGTGTGTGTTTACACCAGCATGTTCTGAAGAGGTGAATTTAAAACCCCGTGTAAGGGAAGATTGCAGCACAGATGATCCAAGAGGGGAGACTGTATGACACAAAGATTTGGAGTGCTTTTCTTTAGTAACTCTGGGATGTGTTAGAGTCACCCTTCTTTCATGATGGAGGGTAAAGTTCCTTCTTAGGACTTAACTTTGGTCATCACTTATTGAAGCCATCACACACAACCAGGTTCTTGGGTAGCTTTTCATGGTTCTCAACCTATAATTTCATGAAAGAATGATAGGAAACTAATTTGAATAGTTTTCATCATTTAGACAAACATTGTGCTGATAGGAGTAAAGAGGGATTACAGGAGTGAAGAGGGATTACAACATCCATGTTGCCAGGTCTCCGCAGCTTTGAAAGGTGGATGAAAAGGAGCCAAAACCAAACTCCATGCGAGCTGAGACCCTAACCATTATCGATACTTTGTTATTTTCTTCATTTTTAAAAGAAGGAAATAATGACGTGCCTGCATATCAAGGGAACGTGTACTAGGGCACAGTGGATTAAGATCTCCGGCAAAGAGAGATGCTGT
>NW_027814047.1:0-278 GCF_054177405.1 Leptonychotes weddellii | reverse complement strand
TAATATCAAGAAACAAAAACCAAGACCTTTATATTATTTTGCTAGGGTTGTCATACGAAACATCACAGACTGGGAGGGCCTAAACAGCAGAAATTTATTTTCTCACCATTCTTGAAACTAGAAGTCTGAGACCAAGGTGTCGGCAGGGTTGGTTTCCCCTGAGGCTTCTCCCTCTAGCGTGTGGTTGGTGTCCTTCTCTCTGTGTCCTCACATGGCCTTTTCTCAGTGTGCCTGCTCCGCTGGTCACCCTCTGTGTCCGAATCACCTCTTTTTATAAG
>NW_027814046.1:0-278 GCF_054177405.1 Leptonychotes weddellii | reverse complement strand
TACTCCAAGCCCCTTACATATATGAACTCATGTAATCCTCACAACAAATTCATGAAGTAGATACTGTCATGATCCCCACCTGACAGACGAAGACATTTGAGTACAGAGCGGGCAAGCATGATGCTCATGGTCACACAGCCAGCAGGGGCTGCAGGCAGAATCGGAACCCAAGGCTGGGGCACAAGCAACCATGTTTATTTACCACCCATAAATAGTTCCTCCAGGACAGCTGGTTTGGGGTAAAACATTTTGTTCAAAGGAGGCAAAAGGCCATTTTT
>NW_027814045.1:0-278 GCF_054177405.1 Leptonychotes weddellii | reverse complement strand
GGTCATGATACCAGGGTCCTGGGATCGAGTCCCGCATCTGGCTCCCTGCTCAGTGGGGAGCCTGCTTCTCCCTCTGCCTCTCTCTCTCTCTCTCTCTGTCTCTTATGAATAAATAAATAAAATCTTTTTTTTTTTAGTCAGGAAAATGTTAATTTATTCTCTTTTCTCTTCTCCTCTTCCCTTTTTCCTCTCCTCCCCTCCCCACCCCTCCTCTCCCCTTCCCTCCTCTCTCCTCTCCTCTCCTCTCCTTTCCTCTCTCCTGTCTCCCCTCCCCTCAT
>NW_027814044.1:0-278 GCF_054177405.1 Leptonychotes weddellii | reverse complement strand
ACCAGGCACATGTGACTATTGAAGGTAACTAATTATAGTTAAACATTCATTTCCTCAGTGGCACTGACAGCATTTCTTCCTTCCTTCCTTCCTTCCTCTCTTTTCTTTCTTTCTCTCTTTCTCTCTTTGTTTCTTTTATTCTTTCAACATTTTATTTAACTTCAAGTTAGTTAACATATAGTGAATATTCATTTCAGGGTTAGAATTTGGTGTTTAATCACTTCCATGTGACACCCAGTGCTCATCACAACAAGTGTCCTCATTTTTCTTTTTTTATT
>NW_027814043.1:0-278 GCF_054177405.1 Leptonychotes weddellii | reverse complement strand
TGTAACCATTTGTAAGTGGTTCAGGGGCTTTAACTATGCTCCCACTGTTGTGCTGCCATATGCCATGTGTCTCTAGAACTCTTTTCGTCTTGCAACATTGAAACTGTGTCGCCATTAAACGCTAACTCCTCATTCCCCCTCGCCACCCCCCAGCCCCCGGCCCCCATCATTCTTCTTTCTGTCTATGGATTTGACCATTCTAGGTATCAGTGGAAACATTGAGTATACAGTAAACATACAATCCTTTTTTGTTTTTTAAAGATTTTATTTATTTAGGG
>NW_027814042.1:0-278 GCF_054177405.1 Leptonychotes weddellii | reverse complement strand
TGGAGGTTCCTCAAGAAGTTGAAAATAGAACTACCCTACAACCAGCAATTGCACTACTGGGTATTTACCCCAAAGATACAAATGTAGTGATCCAAAGGGCAGTACACCCCAATGTTTATAGCAGCAATGTCCTCAATAGCCAAGCTATCAACAGATGAATGGATAAAGAAGATGTGGTACACACACACACACACACACAGGAATATTATGCAGCCATCAAAAAATTGAAATCTTGCCATTTGCAATGATGTGGATGGAACTAGAGGGTATTTTTTTTT
>NW_027814041.1:0-278 GCF_054177405.1 Leptonychotes weddellii | reverse complement strand
GTGATGACCTCCTGGGAAATACCTTATCCCATCCATTTCACTTTTATTTCCTTTGTGAGGTATGCATAAGAATGGTACCTGACGGCTCTGACACTTGCTGGCTGCATGACCCTGCCCAGGTCGTTCGCTGTGCCTCAGTTTCCCCATCTGTAAAAGGGGGGTGAAGTTACCTCTTGATGCTGCTAGGAGGGGTAAAAGCATTAGTACCTACGCGGCTTTCAGCGCCTGGCTCGCAGTACGTATGTGTAGTGCTCCCTGCTATTGTTGTTACTATTATT
>NW_027814040.1:0-278 GCF_054177405.1 Leptonychotes weddellii | reverse complement strand
TCAGGTCATGATCTCAGGGTCCTGGGATCTAGCCGCCCATCTGGCTCCATGCTCATCAGGGAGTCTGCTTGGGATTCTCTCTCTCTCTCTCTCTCTGCCCCTCCACCCCAAAATAAATAAATAAATCTTTTAAAAAAGTATAATCTTTCAACAAGTGGTAAAGTGTAATCTTTTCAACACATGGATATGGATATGACATGTGTGTGTGCATATGAAAAGAAATAAATACATAAAACTGGATCCATAACTCACACCATCCAGAAATGAGCCTAAAAGAG
>NW_027814039.1:0-278 GCF_054177405.1 Leptonychotes weddellii | reverse complement strand
TTCTGCCGTTCTCATTGATCGGTAAACTTGGCCTTGGCTGGCTGTTCTCGCTGATCTTCTGGGGAGGGGCCTGTTGCCATGGTTTCCAAATGTCTCTGCCGGAGGTGGAATTGGCCCACCCTTGCCCCCTCCCAGCTAAGTGATCTGCTCGGGTTTGCTCTCAGGGGCTTTTGTTCCCTGCGAGCTTTCCGTACAGCTTGGAGGCAGAGAGTGAAAATGGCAGCCTCCCAATCTCCGCCCTGGAGGAGCCGAGAATTCGGGGCCCCGCTCCTCAGTGA
>NW_027814038.1:0-278 GCF_054177405.1 Leptonychotes weddellii | reverse complement strand
TGGGCATTACTGCATATGTCTCCTTGTACACATGTGTATGCATTTCCCTTGGGTATATATATCTGAGTCCTATTGCCAGTGTGTATAGTATGCATAATTTCAACTTTGGTAGATAATGCCAAACTGTTTTCCAAAGAGGAAAATTCAATTTATGCATATACCAGGAGTACTACCAATACAGGGTATTATTTGATTTTTTAAAAATTTTATTATGTTATGTTAATCACCATACATTACATCATTAGTTTTTGATGTAGTGTTCCATGATTCATTGTTTG
>NW_027814037.1:0-2736 GCF_054177405.1 Leptonychotes weddellii | reverse complement strand
GGGGCTCGATCCCAGGACCCTGGGATCATGACCCGAGCCGAAGGCAGATGCTTAACGACAGAGCCACCCATTCTCCCCTTAAAAGAAGCTTATCAAAGAGACCCCCTCAGGCATTTCTTTTTTTCATATAGGTATGATCTGATTAAAAAAAAAAAAAGCTTGGGGCGCCTGGGTGGCTCAGTTGGTTAAGCGACTGCCTTCGGCTCAGGTCATGATCCTGGAGTCCCGGGATCGAGTCCCGCATCGGGCTCCCTGCTTGGCAGGGAGTCTGCTTCTCCCTCTGACCCTCCCCCTCTCATGCTCTCTCTCTCTCTCTCTCATTCTCTCTCTCAAATAAATAAATAAAATCTTTAAAAAAAAAAAGCTTAATTTGGTAATCTGGTAACTAAATTATTAAGTTTTTGCTAATTTCAAAAGAAAATCAAAAGTATTGAAATAAGTAAGATGGACTTATCAATAGTGTCCTACACTAGAGTATGATAAAGAGCCAACTACTGAATTTACTAAAATCTTCCTAACTTCTTGTATGTGCATACTATTACATTGAGAGTAAGTCACTAATACAATATGTTGACTCTAGTACCTATTTAAGTTAGCTGCAGTTGTGACCACAGAAGTAGTAGGATCATTAATGCAAACTGTGGACATTCTTTAACAATCTGTCCACTTCCCAGAGGAGAAGAGAATCTGTTTTGATGAAGCTATTTCTATCACATCAGTGTTGATTGAAGGGAGTGACTCATTTAGTAACCATGGAGACAATGCCAAGGAGTATGAAGAGAGGAACGTGTGTGCGTACTTCCAGATGCTGCTGCCTTTGTGAAAGCATCTGTTCGGGGATCTAAACCTGTTAGAAGCCTACTGAATGTCTCTAAAACCAAACTCATTTGGTTTTGCTTTCCCTTCACACATTTGTTGATTCTCTGTGATAGCCTCAAGCAAATATAAAACAAGGCAACCCAATACTTCACTCACAGGACCCTGTGTTCTTTCCAGAAATGTGTCTCATATTTAAAGATGGGTGTCCAAATGTGCTAAAAACAGACCCTCCTCTCAAACACATTTCTAATACTTCTATTTCTGAAATCCCTGGTCAATGTCCAGGCGTCCCATACTATATTTATCTTTATCTGTATATTTATGTCTTTCTATTTTTCTTACATCTGTTTCCATAATTTTCTAATATATCAACCATATATACTTGTAGGACAAATAGTACAAGAAAAGAACATAAGAAAATAAGCACCCAATCTCCTTATTCACTCAAGCTAAGACTGGTGTGTTAGTGTGTGCATATCTCCTTAAATGTAGTTTCCAAAACTATCAATTCAGCTTCAGTAGTTCCTATCAAGTAACCTTTGTTAGATTAAGTTTCTTTGAGGATAGTTCTTTAAAAAAAAAATGACAATGAGGGGTGCCCGGGTGGCTCTTAATTGTCTACCTTTGTCTCAGGTCATGATCCCAGGGTCCTGGGTTGGAGCCCCGCATCAGGCTCCCTGCTCAGCAGGAGTCTGCTTCTCCCTCTCCCTCTGCTGCTCCCCCTGCTTGTGGTCTCTCTTTCTCTCTGTCAAATAAATAAATAAAATATTTTTTAAAAAATGAGGATGAAGGGATGCCTGGATGGCTCAGTCAGTTAAGTGTCTGCCTTCAGCTCAGGTCATGATCGCAGGGTCCTGGGATTGAGTCCCACATCAGGCTCCCTGCTCAGCAGGGAGTCTGCTTCTCCCTCTGCCTGCCAATTTCCCTGCTTGTGCTCACTTGCTCACTCTCTCTCCCTCTCTGGCAAATAAGTAAATAAAATCTTTAAAAAATTATAAAAAGAATAAAAATTAAAAATGAGGAAAATTTTGGGTATTTTTCTATTTAAAGTTAAATTCTACTAATATGCTGCCTTGAACATTCAGCAAGGATTTCCTGAAAGCCTACTATTTTTAAGTCACAATGAAGAATACAAAAGTAAATAAGTGTGGTCCCTATCCTCAAAAAAAAAGAAAAAAACATAAACACAAACAACAAAGTAAGACAAGATGAAGTGGCTCAGATGAAGAAATACATTTAAATGAGAGTATGAGCAATTTATGTTGTTTATATAGGGGGCTACTTTGAGATGAGCCTCTAAGAAACGGGTGTGATTTTAAGAGTAATTAGGAGTAATCCCAATGGAAGAAACCTATCACAAAAAAATGTGACTCAAAATCATATCTGCCATGCCATACCAGTCATGCACTCTTGGAAAGCAGAGACTTGTTTTTATTATCTTGGCACCCCAAGACCCAAAACAATGTCTGACACATGGCCAGCCCCCAGTTAAAATGTGCTCATAAAAGTCAAATGAAGGCTAAAACATAAAATGCACATAAAGAGGAGATGCAAAAAGTCCAGTTTTACTAAAGAACAGAATATAAGAAGGGAAATAGAGTATAATGTCCTGAAAATTAGGTTGGGAACATATTGTGCTGGGCTCGACTTGGAATTTATTAATAGATAATGTGAAGTCACTGTTCCTTTTCAAAAGATTGACCTCGCAACAATTGCACCATGCGATCGAGAGAGAGAAGGAGAGATTGGGGGGAGGACAAGAGACAGAAAAACCAATGGAGGGCGCCTGGGTGGCTCAGTCGGTTAAGCGACTGCCTTCAGCTCAGGTCGTGATCCTGGAGTCCCGGGATCGAGTCCCGCATCGGGCTCCCTGCTCCTTGGGAGCCTGCTTCTCCCTCTGCCTCTCTCTCTCTGTCT
>NW_027814036.1:0-278 GCF_054177405.1 Leptonychotes weddellii | reverse complement strand
TCCATAAGAAGCAATTCCTCATCCATTAAAGTCTGATCATGAGATGGCAGCAGTTCAGTCCCATCTTAAGGCTTCTCTTCTTTTTTTTTTTTTTTTAGCTTCAAAATACATATTTAATTGAAATTTTACCAGGAAAAACCTTTATATTAATGTTGAAACACATTAAGATACTATTAATATTTTATAATTCTTTTTTTTTTATTCTTATATTAATCCCCATACATTACATCATTAGTTTTAGATGAAGTGTTCCATGATTCATTGTTTGTGCATAACAC
>NW_027814035.1:0-278 GCF_054177405.1 Leptonychotes weddellii | reverse complement strand
TAGAAAAGGCAAGGAAACAGACTTTCCCTTAGAGCCACCAGAAAGGGACACATCCTTATCAACAGCTGGGATACGGCCCAGTGAGACCTGTCCCGGACATCTAACTACAGAACTAAATAAATGTGTGTGTTTTTAAGCCACTAAATTTGTGGTAATTTGACAGCAATAGAAACGTCATACTGTGGCTAACATTGCTTGAGTACTTACTATGTATCAGGCATGATGTTTAGTCATCTACATGTCTTATTTATTTCTCACAGACTTATTTTACATATGAG
>NW_027814034.1:0-278 GCF_054177405.1 Leptonychotes weddellii | reverse complement strand
TGAAAAAGCAGGGTAGGGACGCCTGGGTGGCTCAGTCGTTGGGCGTCCGCCTTCGGCTCAGGTCATGATCTCAGGGTCGTTGGATCGAGTCCCGCATCCGGCTCCCTGCTGGGCGGGAGGCCTGTTTCTCCTTCTCCCACTCCCTCTGCTGGTGTTCCCTCTCTCGCTGTGTCTCTCTCTGTCAAATAAATAAAATCTTAAAAAAAAAAAGAAAGAAAGAAAAAGCAGGGTAATATATCCTGTAGAATTCTCCACATTCTGGATTTGGCTGACTGATT
>NW_027814033.1:0-278 GCF_054177405.1 Leptonychotes weddellii | reverse complement strand
AGGGAGAGAGGGAGGGAGGAATGGAGGAAGGAAGGGAGGAAGTCAAGGAGGAAGGAAAGAGTGAACCGCAGGAAACACATTTTATTATGGAAATGTTGGCAGCATTCTATTTAATATTAGGGACAACCCAAAGAGGTCGAATTTGGTCATGTCGGTTTGACCTTGTAGTGGATGCCCTGGGCAGCCAGTACAGGTTTAAGAAACCTGTAAATCGATTATTGTGCTTCTGTAAGTCACAGATCCATGAAAAACTGCAGAACGTCTAAAGACAAATGGTT
>NW_027814032.1:0-278 GCF_054177405.1 Leptonychotes weddellii | reverse complement strand
TCATCTAGAACTAATGATGTAATGTATGGGGATTAACATAAGAATAAAAAAAAAATATGTAAAAAAAAAAATATATATAAAAAAAAAAAAAGGTCACTTCTCTAGCCTTTAATTCTTCCACTGGTAAATTAAACATTATTTGACTAGATAAATCTTTAATATATTTAAGTATGTATTTAACATTCTTTAACCTATGATCGCATGTCAAAAGGAGATGCTTATTACATTCAACAAGATAACACTCTTGCTCAGGACAAAAATTTGGACTATAAATCCCT
>NW_027814031.1:0-278 GCF_054177405.1 Leptonychotes weddellii | reverse complement strand
TCAAGTATGGACTTTGGGGGGTAATGATGTGTCAAAGCAGATCCGTCGATTGTAACAAGTGTACCATGCCTGTGGACGACGTTAGTAGGGAAGAGTATGCATGTGTGGGGGCAGGGGTAATGGGAAATCTCGGCACCAACCTCTCCATTTGGCTATAAACTTAAAACTACTCTAAAAATAGTCTATGTTAAAAAAAAAATAGATATGCCAAGATGAGTTTCAGAAAAGATAGTAAGTCTCCTTTTATCCCGGTTTTAGGTGACTGGGCTCCATTCTTG
>NW_027814030.1:0-278 GCF_054177405.1 Leptonychotes weddellii | reverse complement strand
CCTGGGTGGCTCAGTTGGTTAAGCAACTGCCTTCGGCTCAGGTCATGATCCTGGAGTCCCGGGATCGAGTCCCGCATCTGGCTCCCTGTTCGGCGGGGAGTCTGCTTCTCCCTCTGATCCTCCTCCTCTCATGCTCTCTGTCTCCCATTCTCTCTCTCAGATAAATAAATAAAAAAATCTTTAAAAAAAAAAAAAAAAAAGTGATGAAAAGATGAGAAATCCTTGAATAATAAATGGAAGCAGAATCATCCAATTCCTAAGAAAAAATAATATAAGAT
>NW_027814029.1:0-278 GCF_054177405.1 Leptonychotes weddellii | reverse complement strand
GATAATCCAGTTTCTGATTTTTTTTTTTTAAAGGAGGCTCCATGCCCAATATGGAGCCCATTGTGGGGCTTGAACTCATGACACTGAGATCAGGACCTGAGCTGAGATCAAGGGTCAAACACTTAACCAACTGAGTCACCCGGTGCCCCCCAATTTTGAATTCCTTAACTAATTTAGAGAATTCTCCATGCTATTTTCAGAATGCATTAATAAATGACTGCTAATCACTTTTTCCAGTGACTACAATCTCTATTTTTTAAAATTTTTTTATTGTTATG
>NW_027814028.1:0-278 GCF_054177405.1 Leptonychotes weddellii | reverse complement strand
GTACCTCTGTCCCCCACACGTTCCTTCACCCACTGGGCGGCCGCAGAGATGCTCTCTGTCTTGGTGACGTCCAGGATCACTGTCTCCAGCCTGTCTGACGTCTGGCCTCTCAGCTGCTGGGCCCCCTCCTCCGTCAGACACGCGGCCAGCACCCTCAAGCCTCGCAGGTCCAGCTGCCTGGCCAGCAGGTTCCCGAAGCCCGAGTCGCAGCCCGTGATGAAGACGTACTTGTCCTGGAGGTGGCTCACCACCTGCCTCTCCCAGTACCAGCGCAGGAG
>NW_027814027.1:0-278 GCF_054177405.1 Leptonychotes weddellii | reverse complement strand
TCAGAGAGATTATGTGGGACACACTCTTTTAACATTGTGAAAATGGAAATTTATTGCATTTTTTAGTTTTGATGGAAAAGAAAAGAAAGGAAAGGAAAGGAAACGAGGAAGGGAGGGAGGGAAGGAGGAAGGAAAGAAAGAAAGAAAAAGAAAGAAACAAAGAAACAAAGAACAAAAAGAACAGAAAGAAAGAAAGAAAAAGAAAGAAAGAAAGAAACAGATTTCAGTAATTTAAAACCTAGAACATTTTTTCCTGTGTCTGTTAGCCATTTGTATAT
>NW_027814026.1:0-2737 GCF_054177405.1 Leptonychotes weddellii | reverse complement strand
GACATCTTGGTTATATCCACATCCATTTGTAAATCTGCAGCATAAGTCATAATCTCTGAGTCTTTTCTGTTTTGGGGGCTCCTCCTCCTAGTCATTCTGTTGATGGGTGTTTGAGGAAATGTATAGAGTCAAAATTATTGACCAGAACCCAAGCAAGATGCACCTGTTTTCTTGGGACGTTAGGGTTGCTGGCCTCTTGTTTTTCCAGCCTGTCTTCTGTGGGAGGGGCCTGCTGGGCTGTTACTCAGGCATCCCTGTTTGGGCGGAGTTGCCCTTCCCTCCTGTGTTGGGGGATGGGCTCAGCGGGAATCAGTCTTTGGGGCTTTTGTTCTCTGGCGCCTTTCCCTGGCGGCTTTCCGCGTCTCTTCCGCAAGTCAGAGCAGAAGAGACCGTTTCCAACCCTCTGCCTCAGAGCAGAGAGACCGCAGTCTGTTCTTCAGTGAGCTCTCCAGGCCACACTATCTCCATTTCTGTCCGTGCTGCTATAAACTGCAGCATCCTGGGTTGTGCGCCCCTCCGCAGTGCTCCCAGTCCTTCCTCCAGGTTGGGGCACGTCTCTGCCCTTTGTGCTTCTAAAACCGCCAGCTGCTCCCAATTCGCGTGCACGCGCGCGACTCCACCGCTTGGGATTTTCACCCCAGGGGTTGCAGTTCACTGGCAAGACCCCGGCGCACTGGGTTTCCGTCTCGGAGGCTGCAGTTCGCGTGGGCACGACCGTCGCTCTGGTTTCTGTCCGGAGGTCTGCGGTTGGCGTGCGCGCGACCCCGCCCATCTGGTTTTCCACCCCTGGGGCTGCCCTAAAGTCCTTTCCCCGCCGCTACCGGTCTGCGAGTCTGTGCCCGTCCACAGCGTGCGACGCTGTCACTCACCGGTGGTGTAGGATCCCCACGTCCAGGCACCCTCCCCTGCCGTTTATCCTCCAATATCTGCCCGCAGAACCTCGGCTCTCTGATTCGTACCTCAAAACCAACCGCCTGCGATATTCTGTTTGTAGAGATACAGATCTTCTTACATCTCAGGCTGGTTTCGTGGGTGCTCAGAGTGTTCTGGTACATATCCAGCTCAATTCTGGGGACCAGTTGAAATAGGGTTCCCTACTCCTCTGCCATCTTTCCCCCCTCCTCCTAATATTTTTTAATTGGTTTATGCTTTCTGAAAATTTAATTGAACTATAAATGTGTTGTATGACACATTTTGCCTACATGATAACATTCATGTATTGTAAAAGGACAAAATTATTTAAAATATTTACATGAAATCCAAATAATATTGTTTTCAAGTTAGCACATCCTCCATGACATAGAGTGAACAGATTGGTAGTTTTGGATCTATGTGCAAATAAGTCATTTAATTAACTGACATAAGAGAAACATATATCTGGTAAAATACTGGGAAAAAAATCATATTAGCTTCCCTTAAATCTTATTAATAATATAAAACTTTATTCAATTATGTATTTATTATAAAAGAGCCATAAATAAGTGATTGCTTTATTTTCCATAGAGCCTCTTGTCACGAGATATATGGACACATACATATGAAGAGAAATAAGGGCATTGTCACTGACGTTGTTTACCTGAGGTCGAAAAGCAGACGCCAGCAAAGAGAAAATGAGTCTACTCTTGGAATAGACTCTCCTTTGTCTCTAAAATGAGAATATAAGGAGGTAAAGAAGAGGGAAATATAGTATGTTTACTTGGCTGAGGTCACTGGGGCAAAGAACCCCAAAGAAGTAATTAAGACATGTGTTCACTAGTGTATAGTTCATCAGGAATCACTTAGGGAAAAGGATGCCTGTAGGATACAAATTTTCGTCAGTCTAATCATACTACTTAGCAAGGGGTTATTTGAAGTTTTCAGCATCCAAATAAGATGACCAACTTACTTCATTAAGTATTATAATTTCCAGACCTAACCATGTAGTTGCAAATTACAAGATTTCCTTTTTTTATGAGTGAGTAATATTCTAACATATATATATATCACATCTTTATCTATTCACTTACTGATGGACACTAGGGCTGCTTACATAATTTGGCTATTGTAAATAATGTGTAATAAACATAGGGGTGCACATATCTTTTCATATTAGTGTTTTTGCATTCTTTGGGTAAATACCCAGTAGTGGAATTACTGGATCATATGGTATTCTATTTTTAATTATTTGAGGAAGCTCTATACTGGTTTTCACACTGGCTGCACCAGTTTGCATTCCCACCAACAATACACGAGCGTTCCTTTTTCTCCACATCCTCACCAACACTTGTTTCCTGTGTGTGTGTGTGTGTGTGTATGTGTGTGTGTATGTTAACCATTCTGATAGATGTGAGATAATATCTCATTGTAGTTTTAATTCACATTTCCCTGATGATGAGTGATATTGATCATCTTTTCATGCATCTGTTTGCCATCTGTACTTCTTCTTTGGAGACATGTTGTTCATGTCTCTGCCAAACACCCTGTCTTTTGACTGGAGCATTTTCAAGATCTGGAACATAGCTGACTTTCCTAATACATAGAAACAAACAGAGTCAGACAAAATGAAGAAACAGAAGAATAGGTCTCAAATAAAAGAACAGGGCAAAGCCACAGCAAAAGAGCAAAATGAAACAGGATATGCCTGATAAAGAATTCAAAGTAATGGTCATAAATGTACTCACTGGACTTGAGAAAAGAGTGGAAAATATCAGTGAGATCTTCAACAAAGATATAGGAAATATAAAAATGAACTAGAAAT
>NW_027814025.1:0-278 GCF_054177405.1 Leptonychotes weddellii | reverse complement strand
GTATAGGTATTACTACTCTTAGAAAAACAGTTTAAAGCTCATATGTCCTACGAGAATTTTGTACATAAGTGAAGAACACTTATTATTTTGTAGGGATTTTTAAAATTCTATATTTGGTATCTTTTTAAGCTTATTACTATGATCGATTAGATTGTAAATGAGACATTTGTTTCTTACTGGGAATTTTTTTTTTTTTTTTTTTTTAAGATTTTATTTATTTATTTGACAGAGAGAGACACAGCGAGAGAGGGAACACAAGCAGGGGGAGTGGGAGAGGG
>NW_027814024.1:0-278 GCF_054177405.1 Leptonychotes weddellii | reverse complement strand
TAAAATTTTTATTTTGCTCTACAGCATGTCAAAATAACTACAACATAATTTTCAGTGGTGGCATAATATTTCATTGTATGAAATTATGTACATATTATTATAATTTATTTACAAGTCTTAATTAATAGGCATTCAGTTTGTCCCCCCTTTTTAAAATTAATTTTAGTTTTTATTTATTTATTTATTTATTTATTTATTTTTTAAAAATTTTTTATTCTTCTGTTAATCCCCATACATTACATCATTAGTTTTAGATGTAGTGTTCCATGATTCATTGT
>NW_027814023.1:0-278 GCF_054177405.1 Leptonychotes weddellii | reverse complement strand
GAAATTCTGGAGCCCCTGTAGCTAACTCTGTGGGCTATGCAGCGTCCCCCCTCAATCTGGAGCCAGACCGCAGTCTCCCGGCCCCTGGCCAGGCTCTGAACATCAGGGCTGTCTGTGCTGGTAGCTCAGGCCCAGGCCGAACACTTGGCTGCCTCGGTCACTTCTGGGCCAAGACTGCTCCTTGCTGCCATCACCCCCTTGGGCCAGAGATTTCTCGGGGTTGACACCGGTTTTCCTCTCCTCTGCCATGACCATCTCGGCTCTGCAGATGGGCCCGT
>NW_027814022.1:0-278 GCF_054177405.1 Leptonychotes weddellii | reverse complement strand
TTTGGGTATATGCCTAAGAGTAGAATTTCTGGGTCATATGGTAATTCTATGTTTAGTTTTTTGAGGAAACACCAAACTATTTTCCACAATGACTGTGCCATTTCATATTTCCACTGGCAATGTACACAGGTTCTAATTTATCCACATCCTTACCAACACTTGCTCTTTTCTCTTCCTTCCTTCCTTCCTTCCTTCCTTCCTTCCTTCCTTCCTTCTTCCCTCCCTCCCTCCCTTTCTTCTCTTCCTCCTCCTCCTTCTTCTTCTTGTTCTTCTTCTTC
>NW_027814021.1:0-278 GCF_054177405.1 Leptonychotes weddellii | reverse complement strand
TGGAACAAGAACCAAGGACTTGAAGCCAGTTGTGTTTGACTTCAAAGCCTATAAAATTATATATTATTGTCCTGAAATATTTTTTTTAAGATTTTATTTATTTATTTGAGAGCGAGAGCGAGAGAGAGAGAATGAGAGAGAGAACACGAGAGGGGGTAGGGTCAGAGGGAGAAGCAGACTCCCTGCTGAGCAGGAGCCCGATGCGGGTCTCGATCCCGGGACTCCAGGATCATGACCTGAGCCGAAGGCAGTCGCTTAACCAACTGAGCCACCCAGGC
>NW_027814020.1:0-278 GCF_054177405.1 Leptonychotes weddellii | reverse complement strand
GAGGGAGAAGCAGGCTTCCCGCGTAGCAGGGAGTCCGATGCGGGGCTCGATCCCAGGACCTGGGATCATGACTTGAGCGTAAGGCAGACGCTTAACGACTGAGCCACCCAGGCGCCCCAAATAGGATACTCTTAAGTAAAAAACCCAGTTATGACTGAAAGGGGTATAAATGGTTTTTGTTAGATTTGCACTGGGGGGGAATGGGGGAGGGATTCTAGTAACATGTCAGTTCTTATTATATGTCAGACATTGTACACAGCATTTTATTTGTATTATTT
>NW_027814019.1:0-278 GCF_054177405.1 Leptonychotes weddellii | reverse complement strand
ATTAATAAGCAATACCCAGATTGTGAGATTGTTTCATATATATATGAATATATATGAATATACATATGATATATACTAGCAAAACACTTGAGTCTAAATTACAGAAATAAGTCTTACAACTCCATAATAAAAACACAAAAGTGGACACAATTCTTGATCAGACTAACACACCCAATAACATCTAAATACAAAAAAAAAAGTTTTTGAGTAAATAAGACAAACAGTTCATATTTTTATGATTCTATTTATAGGTGATCTGGAGCAGGCAAAATTAATAT
>NW_027814018.1:0-278 GCF_054177405.1 Leptonychotes weddellii | reverse complement strand
GAGTAGGCCAGGAGAATGAAATTTTACGCATAAGTGAAGGAACTGACCTTAGTAGAGCAGGGAGAGCCCATCCATAGTAAGAGGGTGAAAGGAGAACCTGGCCTATGCAGGAGCAGATTCTGGCAACTGGGTAGAGGCTATAGGTATGTGTGGATGTTTGTTTCTGATTGCTTCTATTTTTCAATTAAATCATATTATCATTAGTGTTCTGAAGATAGGAAAAGCTTAGTTTAATAGAAAGAGCTCCGCTGGAAGAATTAGGAGGACTGGATTCTCAT
>NW_027814017.1:0-278 GCF_054177405.1 Leptonychotes weddellii | reverse complement strand
GTGTTATGCACAAACAATGAATCATGGAACACTTCATCTAAAACTAATGATGTAATGTATGGGGATTAACATAAGAATAAAAAAAAAAAAGGACCCTTGTGAAATCAGTGGGCCCACTTGAATAACCCCCATCTTAAGATCTTTAATTGTGTCTGCAAAGTCCCTTTTGCTTTGTAAGGTAACATATAGACAGATTTCAGGGATAGGACATGGACATCTCTGGAGGGCTCTTATTTTACCTACCACACCTTATATCATACCTAGCTTGCTTTATCAGT
>NW_027814016.1:0-278 GCF_054177405.1 Leptonychotes weddellii | reverse complement strand
CCTCTTACTCCGCCCCTCACCCCCCAAAATACTAAATGAATGTTTTCTACATTCCTGCTCCAAACTGTTTGTTTGTTTGTTGTTGTTTTGAGAGAGACAGGAGGGAGAGAGAGAGAGACAATCTTAAGCAGGTTCCACACCCAGCATGGAGCCTGATGCCAGGCTCGATTTCATGACCCTGAGATCATGACCTGAGCCACAATCAAGAGTCAGACACTTCAACAGACTGAGCCACCCACGCGCTGTTTTCAAGTTACTTTGTTTGAAGTTTCATAGGT
>NW_027814015.1:0-2737 GCF_054177405.1 Leptonychotes weddellii | reverse complement strand
AGATTTTATTTATTTATTTGAGAGAGACAGAGAGCATGAGAGGGAGGAGGGTCAGAGGGAGAAGCAGACTCCCTGCCGAGCAGGGAGCCCGATGTGGGACTCGATCCCGGGACTCCAGGATCATGACCTGAGCCAAAGGCAGTTGCTTAACCAACTGAGCCACCCAGGCGCCCCATGGTGCAGCCACTCTTGAAAACAGTATGGAGGTTCCTCAAAAAGTTGAAAATAGAGCTACCCTACGACCCAGCAATTGCACTACTGGGTATTTACCCCAAAGATACAAATGTAGTGATCTGAAGGGGCACATGCACCTCAATGTTTATAGCAGCAATGTCCACAATGGCCATACTATGGGAAGAGCCCAGATGTCCATCAATAGATGAACAGATAAAGAGGATGTGGTATATATATACAATGGAATATTATGCAGCCATCAAAAAACCCAAAATCTTGCCATTTGCAATGCCGTGGATGGAACTAGAAGGTATTATGCTAAGTGAAATAAGTCAATCAGAGAAAGACAGTTATCATATCTCACTGATACGAGGAATTTGAGAAGTAAGACAGAGGATCATGGGGGAAGGGAGGGAAAAATGAAAACAAGATGAAACCAGAGAGGGAGACAAACCGTAAGAGACTCTTAATCTCAGGAAACAAACTGAGGGTTGCTGGAGTGGAGGGGGGTGGGAGGGATGGGGTGGCTGGGTGATGGACATTGGGGAGGGTATGTGCTATGATGAGCACTGAATTTTGTAAGACTGATGAATCACAGACCTATACCCCTGAAACAAATACATTATATGTTAATTAAAAAAAAAGAGATTTATTTAGAGACCAAGAGCAAGACAGAGCAAGCAAGTGAGCACGGGTGGAGGAGATGGAGGGCAGAGGGTGAGAGTCTTGAGAAGACTCCGCCCCACAAGGCACTCCATCTCACAACCCTGAGGTCACAACCCCAATATCACGACCTGAGCCAAAACCAAGAGTCAGATGCTTAACCAACTGTGCCACCCAAGCGCCCCAGTTACTCATTTTAGAGATGAAGATACTTTTTGCCTCTGAACGGCTTGACCAAGTAACTTGCCCAAGCCGACACAGATAGGAGACAGTGGAGCAAGGCCATTTAGTTCCAAAGTGGAGTTCTTTCCTTACAACAAATGACAGGCTTGGGGAAATGTGGAGTGGTGATGAAAAGGAAGAAAACCTCATCTTCCTAAAGACAGAAATAGACACAGATCACTCCTTTCTGTGGAGAGGGGTCATATCCAAGGGAGATGGGATTTCAACACTATTTGAGCACTGGAAATGCTGAGATTTGGTGAGCTGGGAGCTGGCCTTCAGGCATGACATAGAGCTGGAAGGTGGCAAAAAGAGGCACAAGTGAGGTGATTCTTGGTTGCCCGAACCACCGTATTAGCTTTCTTCTTAACTGAGCACCTTGGCTCCAATCAGTGCTTTGCATTGACAAAGTTGACCCCCCCCTTTTTAAGATTTATTTATTTGAGAGAGAGAGAGAGAGCACGCGTGTGCGAGAGCGGGATGGGGGGGAGACACAACAGAGGGAGAGAGGATCTCAAGCAGATTCCTCACTGGGCAGGGAGCCGGGCGTGGGGCTCAATCTCACAACGCTGAGATCATGATCTGAGCAGCCACCCAGGCACCCCAAGTTGACCTTCCTTTTAAAACATAAGGCCCCCAGTGGCGCCTGGGTGGCTCAGTCGGTTAAGCATCTGCTTTCGGCTGGGGTCATGATCCCAGGGTCCTGGGATCGAGTCCTGCGTTGGGCTCCTTGCTCAGTGGGGAGCCTGCTTCTCCCTCTGCCTGTTGCTCCCCCTGCTTGTGTGGTCTCTCTCTCTCTGACAAGTGGATAAATAAAATCTTTAAAAAAATAAAACACAAGGCCCAGGGGTACCTGGGTGGCTCAATCAGTTAAGTGTCTGATACTTGATTTCAGCTCAGGTCATGATCTCGGAGGTTGCTCTCTCTCTAAAAATAAATAAATAAAAAATAAAACACAAGGCCTGGGGGTGCCCAGCTGGACCAGTCGGTAAAGCATCTGACTCTTGATCTCAAGGTGAGTTCAAGCCCCACACTGGGCATGGAGCCCACTTAAAAAAAACAAACAAAAGAACACAATGCCTGATTACTGCATCTCTCCACTCTGCACCACCCCCCAACAACTCTCAAAAGCTAAAAAGGTTTCCTGTCTGCCTAGAGAATAAATTGCCATTATCTACCTAAATCTCCTCCTTAGCCTTATCATCCTACCCTGCACACTCAATCATGAAACTCTTCTAGGCTCAGAGGCCCTTGTCTCCATTTACTTCCACTAGCTTCCCATGGGCTTGGAAGGCTCTCTCCTAGTATTTGCCTGATAAATCAAAGCTAAGTTCAAAGACACCTCTTCCAAAGCTTCCCTCCTGTTTTCCCTTTGGAAATCCATTGCCCTTAGCACAGCTACCATGTCAGCTATTATCTGACAGAAGACCACTGACACACTACTAGAAAATACAGCCCAGGGGCACCTGGGTGGCTCAGTCGGGTAAACCTCTGCGGCCTTCAGCTCAGGTCATGATCCTGGGGTTGTGGGATCCAGCCCTGCCTCTCCACTGAGCAGGGAGCCTGCTTCTCCCTCTCCTCCCCGCTCGTGCTCTCTCTTAAATAAGTAAATAATAAATGAACGGATAGATAGATAGATTAGAATGAATACAGCCCAGAGATTCAGCCTCTCCTACTC
>NW_027814014.1:0-278 GCF_054177405.1 Leptonychotes weddellii | reverse complement strand
TTCTGTGGTGTTGGTTGTTATTTCTTCTCTTTCATTTCTGATTTTGTTTATTTGAATCCTCTTTTTCTCCCTCTCTCTCTTTTTTTAATGAGTCTGACTAAAGGTTTATCAATTTTGTTGGTCTTTTGAAAGAACCAGCTCCTGGTTTCATTGATCCATTCTATTATTTTTAAATTTTTTTAGTTAATTAATTTTTTTTGATGTAGTGTTCCATGATTTATTGTTTGCGTATAACACCCAGTGCTCCATTCAATACATGCCCTCTTTAATACCCATCA
>NW_027814013.1:0-278 GCF_054177405.1 Leptonychotes weddellii | reverse complement strand
CCACATGCTCCAACAATTCCACTCCTAAGTATCTACCCAAAAGAACCAGAAACAGGGACTCACACAGATAACTGTACACCAGAGTTCACAGCAACATTGTTCGTAATAGGCAAAAGGTGGAAAAAGCCCAAGTGTCCACTGAGGGATGAATGTGGTATCTACGTACAATGGGACATTATTCAGCTAAATGAGAAAGGAATTTTTTTTTTTTATTCTTATGTTAATCCCCATACATTACATCATTAGTTTTAGATGAAGTGTTCCATGATTCATTGTTT
>NW_027814012.1:0-278 GCF_054177405.1 Leptonychotes weddellii | reverse complement strand
GCCTGGGTGGCTCAGTTGGTTAAGCGACTGCCTTCGGCTCAGGTCATGATCCTGGAGTCCCGGGATCGAGTCCCGCATTGGGCTCCCTGCTCGGCAGGGAGTCTGCTTCTCCCTCTGACCCTCCTCCCTCTCATGCTCTCTGTCTCTCATTCTCTCTGTCTCAAATAAATAAATAAAATCTTTAAAAAAAAAAAAAGAAATATGTATTTATAAAATTGGATTTTAATGAAATCTGTTCCAATCAGTTTTAGTCAGATTCATTACATGTATCGCATATC
>NW_027814010.1:0-278 GCF_054177405.1 Leptonychotes weddellii | reverse complement strand
GCCACTGTCCCCTCCAGTGTCACCTGCAGCACCATCACCTGCACCTCGGCCACCATCATGGCCATTGAGCCCTCCATTTTCCCTCTAGCATTGTCATCTCCATCTTGGCCACCATCACGGCCATTGAGCCCTCCAGCGTCACCTCCAGCACCGTCACCCTCACTGTGTTCACCCCTTCACCAGTGTCCCCTCACCGGGGCCACACCAGCCTTGTCAGGGGCAGGCACACGTGTTAGGAGAAGGTTGGGTCACTCGCCGACTGCATGCTGGGAGCACTG
>NW_027814009.1:0-278 GCF_054177405.1 Leptonychotes weddellii | reverse complement strand
GTGCCCTGAAGAAGTCCAGCGGATGCTGCACGTCCTCGGTCTGGAGGACAAGCAGGACTCCCTGAGCCGGTTCCTGAGTTGGGGGCATGAAGCGCAAGCTCTCCATCGGCATCGCCCTCATAGCGGGCTCCAAGGTAGGCGGGCGGGAGGCCCCGGGGCAGGGCCCCGTGCACGCAGATGGCCGCTCGGGACGGCCGCATGGAGGCATCGGGCTCCAGGCCCCACGCGGCACGGGCTGGCTGTGGCCCCCGGATACCTGCAGAGCAGCCTGGCCAGGG
>NW_027814008.1:0-278 GCF_054177405.1 Leptonychotes weddellii | reverse complement strand
TACTCCAAGCCCCTTACATATATGAACTCATGTAATCCTCACAACAAATTCATGAAGTAGATACTGTCATGATCCCCAACTGACAGACGAAGACATTTGAGTACAGAGCGGGCAAGCATGATGCTCATGGTCACACAGCCAGCAGGGGCTGCAGGCAGAATCGGAACCCAAGGCTGGGGCACAAGCAACCATGTTTATTTACCACCCATAAATAGTTCCTCCAGGACAGCTGGTTTGGGGTAAAACATTTTGTTCAAAGGAGGCAAAAGGCCATTTTT
>NW_027814007.1:0-278 GCF_054177405.1 Leptonychotes weddellii | reverse complement strand
GTAGGATATTGAGAAATAATACCTTATAGAGTGAAAAGTAGAAAATCACATCCAGACCTGTCCAGCTTCGGGAGGCTACGTGGCAGAGGGCAGTGTTCAGCTCTACGCAAAGATAAGGAGTTAGCATGTAAGGTTCAGTCTTGCTGCTGATGCAGTCCTGGCTGCCTGTCTGAATCTTGGGGAAATGTTTCAGCATTCCGTTTGTTCATCGGTGTAGTGTGTTGGAAAGAATGCAGACCTGGGGTTTCAGTAAAGGCATATACTGAATCCCAGTTGTG
>NW_027814006.1:0-278 GCF_054177405.1 Leptonychotes weddellii | reverse complement strand
GGTGTTATGCACAAACAATGAATCATGGAACACTTCATCTAGAACTAATGATGTAATGTATGGGGATTAACATAAGAATAAAAAAAAAAATCTTTCAAAGTATTGAAGAACAGCAACACTCCCAAACTTATTTTATAAGGCAGCATTACCCTCATACCAAAGCCACATAAGGATACTAAAACAAAAGATAGTCCAATATTCCTGGTGGGTAATAGATTTAACAGTTCTGAAAATATTAGCAAACTAAATTGAACAACACATTAGAAGGACAATAGAGT
>NW_027814005.1:0-278 GCF_054177405.1 Leptonychotes weddellii | reverse complement strand
GTCTCTTTCCTGACCTAGCCTTTTCTTTGGCCTTGACTCTCGGTAATCGACTCTCGATTAGGCACAGCCCTAGAACCTCTTGTGAACTGTTGCCTGCCCCTGTGAGAAACTGTCACTGATTTTTGCCCCAGAAGGAGCTGTAGTGTCTTGAGTTTTCCTGGTTTGTGCACCATTCTCTTAGAGATCTACTGCCTGTGGGAAAGGAGGAATTCTTTCTCATCAAGTATTCTGAGTTCTTGAGCATCTACTTTTTTTGGTATGCAGATCCTGTCAGCAGC
>NW_027814004.1:0-278 GCF_054177405.1 Leptonychotes weddellii | reverse complement strand
TTTCTTAACATATATTGCATTATTTGTTTCAGAGGTACAGATCCGAGAGTCAACAGTCTTGCACAATTCATATCCATAAGGTTTTAATCCAGTTTGAATTCAAATGGATTAAAACATAATTTTGGAAGGATTTTCTGCATTCCTTACATTCAAGTTACTTCTCCAGAGTGCAATATTTTGTTTACTAAGAGAAAAAGAACTAATGAAGGTTTTCCCACATTCCTTACATTTATCAGGGTTTTCTCCAGTATGAATCCTTAAAGGTCTTGCTACTTTTG
>NW_027814003.1:0-278 GCF_054177405.1 Leptonychotes weddellii | reverse complement strand
GACATCCACAGGCAATCTGGGGACCTTGAGGAGGCTGCCAGGATGGACTGAAACAGAAATGGAGCCCTCTGGGTTTAGTTTAAATTTTCCTGACCCCCCCAGTTGAGACTCTGTGCTGTTATCGCTGCTCCACCAACCTGATTGTCCCCTAACAGTCTTCTCCCACCTTGTGCTTCCTCTTATTTAATTCTTTTTTTTTTATTCTTATGTTAATCCCCATACATTACATCATTAGTTTTAGATGAAGTGTTCCATGATTCATTGTTTGTGCATAACAT
>NW_027814002.1:0-278 GCF_054177405.1 Leptonychotes weddellii | reverse complement strand
GTTAAGAAAACACAAAGGGCACCTGGGCGGCTCAGATGGTTAAGCGTCTGCCTTCGGCTCAGGTCATGATCCCACCGTCCTGGGATCAAGTCCCACATTGGGCTCCCTGCTCCTTGGGAGCCTGCTTCTCCCTCTGCTTCTCTCTCTCTCTCTGTCTCTCATGAATAAATAAATAAAATCTTAAAAAAAAAAAAAAAGACAAAAACAAAGCAACTTTCCTTGAAACTGCTCCAAAGAGAAACCTCTCAAATAGTTTTCATATTTCCTTTTCCTACTTC
>NW_027814001.1:0-278 GCF_054177405.1 Leptonychotes weddellii | reverse complement strand
TGTTAAACTGTCAAATATCAAGATTCCTCCCTTGCTTGTTTGGTTTGTGAGTGCTGGGCATGATTTCCCATCTCTATATTTTTAGTCTTTCCACATCATTTCCATCAGTGCCTAACATTTGCCCTATTTCCAGCCCAAGCGTCTGGACTTACTGGGAGAGGGAGTAAATATGCAATCTGGAAATAGGAGGACATTTTACCAAAGGACACATCTCAGCTAAAACCCTACCCCCACATTTTTCCCCATAACCCAAATTTACCTTGTTTATTTGTTTATTG
>NW_027814000.1:0-278 GCF_054177405.1 Leptonychotes weddellii | reverse complement strand
CCCATAATGCTGATATTGTTTGTGTTCCTTAAGTCTTATAAGCTTTCTTCACTCTTCCTCATTCTTCTTTTTTTTCTTTTCTCTGGATAATTTCAAATATCCTATCTTCTAGAACATTGATTCCTTTGCCTTGTTGAGTCTGTTTTGAAGCTATTAAATTCTTCATTGTATTTTTCAGCTTTAGGATTTCTTTTTTTTTAAAATTTTTTATTGTTATGTTAATCACCATACATTACATCATTAGTTTTTGATGCAGTGTTCCATGATTCATTGTTTGT
>NW_027813999.1:0-278 GCF_054177405.1 Leptonychotes weddellii | reverse complement strand
AAGTTGGGTGTCTGATTATTTTATAGAAAAAATACCCTATGTGTTCTAATGTGTACCCTCTTCATCTTCTGACAATCCGTGAGACACCCCTTGTTTTGACAGACTCCCAACCAGAAAGTCAAAATATTAAGAAATCACTCATAAAGGGAGGTGAATCATCTGAAAATATTTGCATTACACTTCCCACTGAACAAGAAGCTTAAAGGAAGAATTCTAGTAACTTAGAAATAATAATACTTTGGAGGACATCAAATGAGAATTCAAATAGAACTCAACTT
>NW_027813998.1:0-278 GCF_054177405.1 Leptonychotes weddellii | reverse complement strand
ACACACACACACACACACACTTCTAAGATAATGTATAATTTTTTCCACTGGTCATAGATTCACAGTTCAATAGATTCACATATGCAGGGAGTTTAAGCTATTTGCTGTCTTTTTTGCCTCTGACCACTTTTATTGGTACTTGTTATCTGCAGTAGTTCAGCCATGCATTGTACAGCTGGACCAGTTTGCCACTATTAAAGGAAACCTGTCCTTGCTTGCTATGTTCTAAATCACGTGTGACGGAATTGTTTTATTCTCCAAAATCTGGAATCGGTCTT
>NW_027813997.1:0-278 GCF_054177405.1 Leptonychotes weddellii | reverse complement strand
TTGTATTATTCAACCACGAACTAGTAGTAAGACACCTGTTATGCATTGTGCATTGTTAATGTCAGTGATAAAACAATCTATTAGACACAGCCTTGCTTTCAAGAAGGAACTTCAAGTGTTCCTTAGCAGAACACTAGACAATTAACACCATTTAATGGGAAGAAACATATTAACACAAAATAAAACTCTGATGCAAAGAGCTATCCTGACCTTTGAGATGGGTGCTTCCTAGCATTTGCAGCATTGCTGGTAAGAGCTCAGTAACATGGAAAAGTGTG
>NW_027813996.1:0-278 GCF_054177405.1 Leptonychotes weddellii | reverse complement strand
TGCTTTAGGTTGAACTGTCACAAAAGTCATGGAAAGAACTGATGAAAAAGTTGGTAAATTCTACTCTGGCATGTGACTTTTGTCTCAGATATCTCCTTGAGGACATGGGCAGGGGTTACCCACTGTCTAAAATCTACCTGATCATATAGTAGGCACAAAATATTTTGTTAATAAATAAGGATTTAGTAAGCTCCTATTACGCACCAAGTATGGTATACCTAGTATACAGGGTATATAGTAGTGGCTTCCACAGATGTGATACCTGTATCATGAATTTG
>NW_027813995.1:0-278 GCF_054177405.1 Leptonychotes weddellii | reverse complement strand
TGATCAATAATACCATTTTATGAAGAAGAAAAACACTGATTCTAGAAGACTTGAATTTGAAATTTACTTACTGTCAGAATAAAAATAAAAATCTGTGGACATATATCCCGTAAGCATTAAGTTCTATTTTTTCATTTTTAGTAGTCCTGTATATATTTTTTTTAAAGAGTTTCATTTTTTTTTAAGATTTTATTTATTTATTTTATTTATTATAAAGATAGGGGGGCGGAGCAAGATGGCGGAGGAGTAGGAGACCTGGATTTCGTCTCCTCTCAGGA
>NW_027813994.1:0-2737 GCF_054177405.1 Leptonychotes weddellii | reverse complement strand
CTAGTAAGCAGTTATGTGCGTAATACTTCATTATGTCCCAGACTCAGAAAAAGAAGAGGAATTTCTCTCTTTTTAAAAAAAATAAGGCTGAGGCTTTACTTACTATGTCCCAGGCTCCAAGCAGAAGTGGTACAAATGAGGTGATGTTGAGTAAATAGTTGACCCTTACCACCTCCCAGCCCCACCTGCTCATCACATTAGGCCTTGTTTAATATATCCCCTCTCCCCCAACACTTATGTTCCAGAATTCCCAAGGGACGCTGCTCATGGTCTTCTGCCTCTGTGAAGCATCATGCCCTGTCCCCACCACACCACTGCTCTCAGCAGGGACTCTGCCGGTGATCCCCTTGGACCTACAGAGCTGCCCTTCAGTCTCGGCAGAATGGAAGGGGAGTGGGGGCAACCAGCCCTCTCCCTGCTCAGTGTGACATTTTGTCCCTTGGGCTCTGAACCAACAGAGCTTGGGCACAGTCTCAAAAAGTCTCCCTGGCAGAGGGCCATCTCTATGACAGGGGGACAAAAATAGTGACCACTTCCTCCGTTCTTCCTCTTTCCCCAGGCACCTGAGAGAAATAACAATGACAAGGAAACTCTGCACCCTCCTCCCTCAACCAAGAACCAAACTACTATGCACATCAACTCATGCGAGCAGGCCTTGGGGTGCAGAGCCAGCCCGTCCCCTCCCGGTGACACCTCAGCCCCAGCTCATCATGGACAGCAGCTTTCACCAACAGTCTCAATCAGTCCACAGTCTTGTGAACTCGCTAACTTTATCCCATTTCATAGACTGTGGAAAAGTATCATAGTAAGAGATGTTCGATATCAAACAGGCCAAGCCAGTTCAGCGAATCCCCATCCATCATCCTTGGCCAGGGATTTGGTTATCTTAAGGCACATTGCTGGAATGCCTGGACATCTGCATATAAACTTCCCTTTGTGGCTTCCTTTTTCTAGTTAATTGTTCAAGGATAACCCTGCTGATCCCCTATCTTTGCCGGCTATGGTCTTTTATGACCCCTGATAGGATCCCAGACCACCCCTTGGTATGTAAAAGTTTTAGACAACTTATGGTCTGTGAAAACAGATGCCAATCTTGGCTCCCAAAAGGCTAGGATGGTAGGAAAAGTCAGGGTCTGGCCTAGTTGTGTTGTTTACCTTGGCCAGCAGGAAGAAAATGAGGTTCTGGAAAACATGGATGTAAAGAGCCTGCCATCCTGCCATCCAGCCATCCATTATGGATGGAGGAGGGGATTTTGAGATTTAGATAAACCTGGACTGAGATGCTCGCCTGGTTTTATTCACCTTTTCAAAGGAGCCCCAGGACTCACAGCAAGCCTCTGTTTCTAAGGGGTGCATGTTGGTATCTAATCACAAGTGGGGAAACTGAGGCTCAGAGAGGCTAAACACCTTGCCCAAGTTCACATAGCTCAGCCAAGCCAGGAAAAGACTGCCCCAAACCAAGAAGTTAGAAGTTGGAGCCCTCGCTTCAGGCCAAGATAGCAAAAGAACTTCTCCTCCAACCCCCAAAGCGGTGAACTCTTCTCGGCCCCAGGCTGCTGCCACTTCCCAGGACTTGTGAGAACTCCAGGAGATCCCAGACCTGTACAGGAAATAATCACATCTTCCTTTTCACAAATCTCTAACTGCAATTGAGCATTTCCTTCGATCATCAATGTTGGCAGAACCTGGGACTTTGTAACTGAAATCACAGATATTGTCATATCATATTCTAGTTACTGTACATATATTGAAATATTATTTACACTCATAACTGTTTCACAATTAAGGCAGTTATCAGGCCTGCTTCTATATCTTATTTACTATATTAGTAAAGGAGCTCATGTGTTTCTATGTCACAATTTGTTTTAAAATACATATTGATAATTGTATATCAATATAATTGGCTTCCTTTGTGATTATATTATATCTAATACACACACACACATATATAATTTTGTGCTTTTTAAAGCATTATTTGGCACATTATTTGCAATAGCCAAAAGGCAGAGGCAGGCCAAGTGTCCACTGACAGATGAATAAACACAACATGGTATATACATACAACAGAGTATTATTCAACCTTGAAAAAGAAGGAATGTCTGACACATGCTACATCATGGATGAACCCTGAGAACATCACGCCAAGTGAAAAAAACAGTCACAAAAGGACAAATACTGTATGTTTCCACTTATATGAGGTACCTAGAGTAGACAAATTCATAGAGACAGAAAGTAGAATGGTGATTGCCAGGGGCTGGGAAAAGAGGGAATGGGGAGTTAGTATTTAATGGATACAGAGTTTCAGTTTTGCAAGATAAAGAGTGTTCCACGGATAGCTGCACAACAATGTGAATGTATACATAACGCCACTGTACTGTGCCCTTAATAAATGGTTAAGGTGGTAAACTTTATCTTATGTGTATTTACCATAATGAAAATTTTAAAAAAATTGTTGGCAAAGCAATCCACAGACTTTACTAGACTGTCAAAGGAGCCTGTGGTACACGAAAAGCTTAAGAATGCTGCTCTTAAACAAATAATGAAAATGACACATTCTATGATACAAGAGGGTCCATGCCCCATCTCCCATACTCTACCCATAAAACTTCTGTCCTCCCCTGCTACTTGTAAAATGGAAGGAGTTCAACCTAGAGCAATCTACACATTCAATGCAATCTCCATCAAAATACCATCCACTTTTTTCAAAGAAATGGAACAAATAATCCTAAAATTTGTA
>NW_027813993.1:0-278 GCF_054177405.1 Leptonychotes weddellii | reverse complement strand
TCTCTAGATGTGTTGGTTGACTTCAGTTTGCCTGGGTTGGCTAACCATGAGCAGGAAGGGCTTTGCTTTGACTTGCGTTTTCAGCTGTTTTCTTTCCCAGTTCCTCTGATAAGAAACATCAGTTGGGCTGTCACCCCTTGTCACCCAGATAACACCACACTCCACTGAACCTGATGCTTGGCTAGGTGTCCCTCCCAGATGCCTCTTAGATCCGGGGCTCTTCCCCAGACTTAGGGGATATTCAATACAGAGTTAACTGATCCTCCCCCAGGGACTTA
>NW_027813992.1:0-278 GCF_054177405.1 Leptonychotes weddellii | reverse complement strand
GGACGTCCCTCTTGGGTAGTAACAACAACACAAATAATTAACTTGTATTGAGCATATACTGGATGCTTATCCTAAGTTCCCTATAAATATCAGATCATCTAACACTCACAGAAATCACAATATATTCACAATCTACATTAGCAATTCATAATTCCTTTTGTAAAGAAATCTGTTTAATTTTGTTTAATTACCTGGTTCCTAAATTTTTTGGCCATGAAATTCTTTTCTTTTTTTTCCCCCTATCACACCAATTTATATACCTTTGAACACCAGCATGC
>NW_027813991.1:0-278 GCF_054177405.1 Leptonychotes weddellii | reverse complement strand
TCTGCCTCTGACCCTCCCCCCTCTCATGTGCTCTCTCTCTCTCATTCTCTCTGTCTCAAATAAATAAATAAAAATCTTTAAAAAAAATAAAAGCTCATTTTAAAAACAAATTCTTATTGCCTTTATTTACTATTCATTTAATAACATTCATAAACACATTTCTACATAGCTCCTTATATAAATATGTTTTATATATGTTATATATATTATTTATATATCCATACAAACTATAGAGTTAATAACTATACTTTTAATAACAAATTTCATTAATCCCCTTA
>NW_027813990.1:0-278 GCF_054177405.1 Leptonychotes weddellii | reverse complement strand
TTGGGGAAGGGAATCTCCAACCCACATAGATGAAGAGTGTCCTGGGATCTTCCCTATTGGTTAGTACCTTCAGCTTTGTTGGATCTCTGGATGGGAGTGGAGAATCCCAGGCCCAGCTGGGAAGGAGTGTACTCCACAGATGGGGATGCTCATGGTGTGATTTCCCTTACATTTGCTTTTTCTTTTCTTTCTTTTTATTTAGTTTAAACTTAGGCAAATTCCTGTTTTTCCTTTTGTACACTTCACATTTTACTACCCAAGCCTCTCACTGGATTTGC
>NW_027813989.1:0-278 GCF_054177405.1 Leptonychotes weddellii | reverse complement strand
TGTAGGTACAGACCGCATTTTGTTTATCAGTTCATTAGCCCTTGACTTTTGCTGAAGGCGCAGTGTGGAGAAGTGGGGCCTGAGTGGTGCTTGTTATAGGAGGTTCCCTGTACAGTGTGCTGCCCCACGAAATACACTGCCACCGGAGATTCTCGATTACTCCAGCTGTTGTGTTCCCCTTTGTCTCTGAATTCCTGAAGCACCTGCAGTCAGTGAACTTTAACACTTATCTCCAGTGAGTTCCTGTTGTTTGCCCTCCCCACAGTTAAACTCCGAGC
>NW_027813988.1:0-278 GCF_054177405.1 Leptonychotes weddellii | reverse complement strand
GACTGAGCCACTGAGGCGCCTGCTCCCGTATTTTCAAAAAGCAGTTTTTTAGTTGCATCAGTAGGTAGTGTTGCTATTATGACACCTCTGTAGAAGTTGTTCCTGATGGGTCAGGTAGTGACTGTGTTTACTTCCTTTGGCATCTAGCTGTTTCCCCCTGGAGTTCGTCCCTGAGACCCCGGACCTCGGGGTGCCTGCCCTGGACTCCATGCTTGCTTTCCTCTAACTGCCTCTCTCTGGAAGGACTCCTCCCCTCTAGACCATGCTTTGGGTTCCTG
>NW_027813987.1:0-278 GCF_054177405.1 Leptonychotes weddellii | reverse complement strand
TGAGGGGCTCCGGCGGCCGTGTGCACCTGTCCGGCCGGGACCCAGCCCGGCATTTGTCTGCGTGGCACGACGGGCCGCTGTGACCTGGTTCCAGCTTCAGAGCGACGCCAGGCTCTGGGGAGTGAGGCTGCCTTGACGTGGATGGACCTCGGGTGCTCTGGGCAGCTTTGTCCACGAGGCCTTTCATCCTCAGGATGGGAGACGCGCCCAGCGGGGATCAAAGACAAAGTGGAGGATGAGGCCACGGGCTGTTTCTCAACCTTCCTGGAACAGAGGGT
>NW_027813986.1:0-278 GCF_054177405.1 Leptonychotes weddellii | reverse complement strand
TGTTCAGGAACGGTGAGAAATAAGGCTTCACAGGTTGTTGGGGCCGGATCATGAAGAATCTGCCATGGGACTCGGCTAAGATAACTGGGTGCAGGGATGGTCAGAGCTAGAAAGCTGTGGGGAAGATCGGCATGGGGTCATCAGGAGATTTTGAGCCCAAATCCGAAATGGAGTCCCAGTGTCAGGAAACAGCAAAAAGATGTTGTTGGTGCCAAGATAGATGGTGCCAGAAGTGAGGAAAGTAGCTTTGAGGGATCCCCAGTCACCCTTCCAGATGG
>NW_027813985.1:0-278 GCF_054177405.1 Leptonychotes weddellii | reverse complement strand
GAGGGCGGGAGAGAGGGAGGGAAGGAGAGAGGGAGAGAGAGACAAAGAGAAAAGAGGGAGAAAAGGATTTTAAATATTTTGATTAATGGTAGCATGATCAGAATTAATCCATTGTGTTCATACATGACTCTTTAGACAGGCAGCTTTCATTTGAATATAGTTTTTTAAAAGTCAACTGTATACCATGAACTGTATACCAGCGGGAAACAAAGAAAAAATATAAAAATTTTGAGGCTTCTTCTATGTCACAGGAAGTTAAACAAGTCAAGATAAGTTAT
>NW_027813984.1:0-278 GCF_054177405.1 Leptonychotes weddellii | reverse complement strand
CCTGAGGCTCTCCCACCCTGTCCTCCTTCCTCCCTGCTCTCTTTTTCAGGAGCATCGGACCCGCATCGCCCTCTGAAGGCTCTCCCCGCCTTCTCCTGCTCCCTCCCCTTTTGTTTTTCATGGGTATTCCCCTCACAGATACCTTTCACTTCTAATTCTGTCCTGGTGTCTGCTCCCCTAGGGACCTTAGCTGACACACTGTCGCTGGAGGCGTTGGCAGATATGGCAGCCGAAAAGGCGAGGGCCGGGGGGCAGCAGTGGCTCCCATGCTGGCGGGG
>NW_027813983.1:0-2738 GCF_054177405.1 Leptonychotes weddellii | reverse complement strand
TGTAATATGTTGATGGATAATGAAAAATCAGGGGTATCCACTTGGGTGGCCTGGCAAGAATTCACTTTAAAGTAAATCTAAACTCTCTGGAGATATCTACCATGAGGAATGTTCTTTTTAAAGCTCATTGTTTGCTTTAATCCAATGGAGAAAAAAAAAGAGATAAAAACCGAGGCGTAAGATTATAGAGAGAAAGTACAAATATTAAGACTGGCAAATGGAAAAAGATGGTCAGGAAATGGACTGAAGGCCAAGTTCAACTTTCAGATTGTCCTGGCAAAATTTTCATTACATGAAGGATGAAGGCCCACCTGAGCACAGTACCTTTGTTTAACTCAGTAAGACTTAATGAAAAATCTATTAGTATATGACCTTACTATGTTTTCAGCTATCTTATTTTTCATGATCTTAAAGTGATACAGGACTACACACACATACACACATTTGGAAAGTACAGATAAGTACAAAGAATATATAAACCATGAATAACCAGACCTACCACTCAAAGATAACTAATACCTTGTTTTGAAGGAGAGGTTGTGTTAGGGGGTATTATTTCTATTATTACAATAAAAACTCCAAACTTTCTGACTAAAAGTCAAATAAGGTTAATAACCCAACATCTAACTATAGAGCAATGGAAACTCTAATTTAGAAAGGCCATGACATGACCGAGACCACCCAAATTCTCACATATCCAACCAGGATAAGAAATCAGTTTTCTAACTCAGTAGGCTATAGCCCATAAAGGGCAAAGTGTTTCAGGCAATCACCCTCGGTAAGAACCAAAATCTGCCCTCAGCCCTGGAAGAGCTGTGATTTACAGAATACCAGCTCCCTTACAAAATGAGACTTTGATGCTGGAAAGAATTAGTGTTCCTTAGGTTTTGTAGCTCTCTAATTACAGAGAGGATTTTTAGACTTGCCCCCAGAGGTTTGAATACTGTTACCTTAATTTATAGCTGCTCTTTAATTTTAATAGGCAAATGAAAGTTTTAATTATAATCAAAGCAGGTCTTCATATGGAAAACCAGCACTGTCGGCTCACCTTCCAGAGAACACGCACTTTCGGTTCTTTCCTGGGGGCCAGGGGAGACCACAGGAGTTACCCACCTGGGGGCAGGGCACATTTGCACAAGATCTTTCTAGACAAAGCTGGGACAGAGAGGACAGGACGGCTATGGAAGCAAACAGAATTAACGAGCCCGTGTTAAACCTTATAGTCTTGATTTTCGCTGCTTTATACACTAAATGGCCTGCTGTAAACTATTACAATTGGAAGACAGGCTTTCTTTCTTTCTTTCTTTTTTTTTTTTTTCTAAGGTTTACTTATTTATTTTAGAGGGAAAGAGAGCCCGCGAGCAGGGGCAAGGGCAGGAGAGAAACTCCAGCAGACTCCCTGCTGAGCACAGAGCCCAATCTCACGACCCTGAGAACATGACCTGAGCCAAAACCAAGAGCCGGACGTTCAACCCACTGAGCCTCCCAGGCTCCCCGGGAAGACAGGTCTTCACTCTGCTAACAGTTGGTCTGTGCGGTAACAGGGTAGGAGGAGTATTGAATTATGAAAACAAATCTATGTTGAATACTCAGTACCCGATTAGAAGAGGTTATCTTTTGGTTTCTGTTTAATTTCTTGAAATAAACTTCATATTGGAATAATTTTTGTATTTACAGAAAAGGTGCAAAAAGAGGGCAAAGTTCCCATTTATCCCCCACCCAATTTCCCCCAGCGTGAACATCTTACGACAGCATGGTACATTTGTCACAGCTAAGAAACCGACAACGGTATGATACTGTTAACTAAACTCAAGACTTCATTTAAATTTCACCTGTTTTTCTATTAAATGTCCTCCTTCCGTCCCAGAGGCGGTTTCGATCCAGGACACCACACTGCATCTGGGCATCATGCCTCCTTAGTCTCCTCTGGGCTGTGACAATTTCCTCATCTTTCCCTACCTTTCATGACCTTTACAGTTTTCTATAGTGCCAGTCAGGAATTTTGTAGGATGGCCCTCAATATGGGTTTGCCTGCTGTTTTTCTCTTTAGCCTGGGGCTATGCGTTTTGGGGAAGAGGCCAAGTTCCTTTCTCAACACAACCTACCAGAGGGTACCTGAAACCCACGCGACATCACTGGCAGGGTTACCCTTTGTCACTAACTTAAGGTGCTGTCTGCCAAGTTTCTCCACTATAATGTTACTGTTTCTCCCTTCCTCGTCCATACCCCAGTCTTTGGGAGCGAATCACTAAATCTCACCAGGTGGGGCAGGAAGAAGAAATCCTCTCCTTCTCCTGGAGGGTGAGGAGGGGAGTATCTATGTACACAATTTGGAATTATTCTGTAAGGAAGATGTGTAAGGAAGAGCCATATTCCTGCCTTCTTCCCCAGGATGTGATCTTTTAATGCCCAAAGCATGAGGACCAGGCATGTTTGCATTCAGAGAAAACGTCTTCTGAAAGTCAATAGTTCCACAGGGAGCCATGCTAATGAAAGTCCATGACTACCAGACATTGAACTTCTGGTAAAATTTCACCTAGCCATCTACATGAAATCGGACATTTCCTTGTCTAATTAACGGTAGGCGTGAGGTAGAAGACGTGAAAGAGTCAATCTAAAAGAAGTGAAGAGGCTGGGAAGGAGACGGAAGGGGTCAGACCAGATGAAGGGCCTACTTGCTGTTATAATCGGTTATTACCTGCCAGGAGACATTACGTGCACTCAGCAGCAGGCGCGGT
>NW_027813982.1:0-278 GCF_054177405.1 Leptonychotes weddellii | reverse complement strand
CCTGGGTGGCTCAGTTGGTTAAGCGACTGCCTTCGGCTCAGGTCATGATCCTGGAGTCCCTGGATCGAGTCCCGCATCGGGCTCCCTGCTCGGCAGGGAGTCTGCTTCTCCCTCTGACCCTCCCCCCTCTCATGTGCTCTCTGTCTCTCTCATTCTCTCTGTCTCAGATAAATAAATAAAATCTTTAAAAAAAAAAAAAAGAGGGGGTGACAGAAAAAGCACAGGGCTGAGCCACCACGAAGCCTGGGTTCTGGGACACACTCTGTTACCGTGTGGGT
>NW_027813981.1:0-278 GCF_054177405.1 Leptonychotes weddellii | reverse complement strand
CTGGTGGGGGTTGCTCTCGTTTCCAGCTCTGGAGGCGTCAGCATCCCCCCCCCAGAGCCCCTGTGCACGCACTGTCTCCGGGCACTCGGGGCACGTCGCCCCGTCCAGGAGGCAACGGGCTCCCGCTCAGTAGAGGCACTGTGAGCCACGGCCCTCACTGCCGCCTTCATTCCCAGGACAAAGCTCGCGGGAGGCCAGAGCCCGGGACGGGGCTGCGGCGGCCCCCACTGAGGGCCCGGGGAGCGCTGGAAGGCGGGAAGGGGACCAGGGAGCCTCCG
>NW_027813980.1:0-278 GCF_054177405.1 Leptonychotes weddellii | reverse complement strand
TCTTACAAACGACTGTATGAGTCATATTTATGCAAAACCATGTTCAAATAAATATAATATTCTGAACGACTCTGTTTTTGCACTGAATCTACGAATAAAACTGACCCTCTAGGACACGGGTCCGCCAACGATTTCTGTGCAGGGCCAGACAGTACATACTTTGGCTTTGCAGGCCAGGTGGTTCTGTGACGACTCTCAACAAGCCGCCACAGATGGGACAGAAAGGAGTGGGTGTCGCTGTGCTCCCAGCTCTGAAATTGGAATTTGGTATGATTTTC
>NW_027813979.1:0-278 GCF_054177405.1 Leptonychotes weddellii | reverse complement strand
TAGTATGTATTGAAGACCATTCATTGAATTAAATTTTACATAGAATCAGGTCATTATCCTACTGTCACTACAACTTCCCATAGACATGAAAAGGCTTTTAATAAATTCAACCAGTACATGATAACCCTAAATGAAAGGTTACAAACACGTGACAATTTTAGGGCCGTGAGAGACCTAAGAACACTCTGTCCTTTACACCACTCAACAAATGCCAACACGGAACTCCAAGGAGGCTAAGCGATAGGTTTGGGGAACATACATCATTTGCTTGAGATCAC
>NW_027813978.1:0-278 GCF_054177405.1 Leptonychotes weddellii | reverse complement strand
TCCAAAACATATAAAGAACTTATACAACTCAACACCATAAAAACAAAAAATCCAATTAAAAAATGGACAGAAGACATGAACAGACACTTTTAATGTTAGGTTGTTTGAGATTTTTGTTTCTTGAGTTAGGCCTATAATGCTATAAACTTCCATTTTAGAATAGCTTTTTTTTTCTTTTTTTTCACATGGATTTTTTTTTATTCTTATGTTAATCCCCATACATTACATCATTAGTTTTAGATGTAGTGTTCCATGATTCATTGTTTGTGCATAACACC
>NW_027813977.1:0-278 GCF_054177405.1 Leptonychotes weddellii | reverse complement strand
GGATCGTGGATCACTACATCAAAAACTAATGATGTATTGTATGGTGACTAACATAACATAATAAAATTAAAAACTACAAAAAAAAAAAAAAACCTATATTGGGGAAGAAAAAGAAAAGGATCTCAAGTCAGTAACCTAAGATTCCACTTAAGTAACTAGAGGGGCATAGCGATGGGAAGAAGAAGCAAACTAAACCCAAAGCAAGAAGGAAAGAAATAAGAGTGAAAATCAATGAAATAGCGGAAACCATAGAGAAAATCATTTAAGGGGACTATAAG
>NW_027813976.1:0-278 GCF_054177405.1 Leptonychotes weddellii | reverse complement strand
GCCTGGGTGGCTCAGTTGGTTAGGCGACTGCCTTCGGCTCAGGTCATGATCCTGGAGTCCCGGGATCGAGTCCCACATCGGGCTCCCTGCTCGGCAGGGAGTCTGCTTCTCCCTCTGACCCTCCTCCCTCTCATGCTCTCTGTCTCTCATTCTCTCTGTCTCAAATAAATAAATAAAATCTTTAAAAAAAAAAAAAAAACAGCAATGAAATACTACTACACATCCACTGGCATGGCTAATATCTGAAGCCTTGACAATACCAAATGGTGACAAGGATG
>NW_027813975.1:0-278 GCF_054177405.1 Leptonychotes weddellii | reverse complement strand
ATGCGGGGCTCGATCCCAGGACCCCGGGATCATGACCTGAGCCGAAGGCAGACTCTTAACGACTGAGCCACCCAGGCGTCCCCGGTTTTTGTTTTTAACAAACATCCCAGCATAAAGCAAACGTCATGTGTTGTCTTTATAAAACATATGTCATAGCCACAATTTAAGCTACTCTGGCTCAAAGCTCAACATCTCTGTCCCTTCTGTACCTGCAATTGTCCCCTCTTAGTTTTCCAACATGCTGTTCCCTGGGAGCCCTCTGGGCATCAATCTCCAGT
>NW_027813974.1:0-278 GCF_054177405.1 Leptonychotes weddellii | reverse complement strand
CCCTGGCCAGGCTGCTCTGCAGGTATCCGGGGGCCACAGCCAGCCCGTGCCGCGTGGGGCCTGGAGCCCGATGCCTCCGTGCGGCCGTCCCGAGCGGCCATCTGCGTGCACGGGGCCCTGCCCCGGGGCCTCCCGCCCGCCTACCTTGGAGCCCGCTATGAGGGCGATGCCGATGGAGAGCTTGCGCTTCATGCCCCCACTCAGGAACCGGCTCAGGGAGTCCTGCTTGTCCTCCAGACCGAGGACGTGCAGCATCCGCTGAACTTCTTCAGGGCACT
>NW_027813973.1:0-278 GCF_054177405.1 Leptonychotes weddellii | reverse complement strand
TGGGAGAAGTCAAGGTTGCGCCTGAAGTATGTGGTTGATGGTCTGTGGTGGAGCAGCAGAACAAGTGGGCGCTGGGTGCGTCTTGACTTTGCCACGGTCTCGATGTGCAACTTTGAGTCATGGAAGCATTTGTGTCTTGATTTCTTCATCTGCACAGTGAGGAGGCTCCCAGAATTTTTCAGTGTTTATCTTCTTGGACGTTCTTGACTGCTCTCAGGCACACGGCTGCTCATTCTTCCCTTCAACAGAGCAGGTGCACAGGGCTTGTGCTGTGTTTT
>NW_027813972.1:0-2738 GCF_054177405.1 Leptonychotes weddellii | reverse complement strand
TTTTTTTTTTTTTTAAAGATTTTATTTATTTGACAGAGAAAGAGAGAGCACAAGTAGGCAGAGTGGCAGGCAGAGGGAGAGGGAGAAGCAGGCTCTCTGCTGAGCAGGGAGCCGGACGTGGGGCTCGATCCCAGGACCCCAGGATCATGACCGGAGCCGAAGGCAGCTGCTTAACCGACTGAGCCACCCAGGCGCCCCTGTGTCTCACTTTCTATCCTTGTGATGGTTGGACTTGGTCTTATATTTCTAATTTTTTTTACATGCCAAACTACTTCAAATGCTTTTTTGGAAGTGGGTAGGATATAAATAAATTATTAAGCTTTCCCTAGATCTATTTTCTTCAATAGCTCATTATACTAATAATCACAAAATAACTCTTCATAGATAGAGCCCTTTTGGACAGAGGACCTGAAGTCCTTGGTAAACCCATGTTATTAAACCTAATTCAAGTTAATTTACATTTGTATAACATTTTAAGGATCAAAAAGGTGGAGTTCTTCCTTGCTGTGCCTTATTTTATTTGAGCCCCAATCTCACCAGTGAGCTCTTCCATCCTGATCGAATTACATCAGAAATCATTGTGTGAGCAAGAGTTTGTTCCCATCCTTACTCTTGTCTCACCGAGGAGGAAGCAGCCCGTGTGCGGGAGGACTGGCTCAGGGGAGCCCATGTTACGGGTTTCTTCCCGGCTCCACTACCACTAAATGACTTCATCTCGGCAGCACGACATTGGCCACGGTGGGTGTACTTACACCCACGAAGTCAGCAGCTACTCTAAGTCATGAACCACGCCCCCCCTCCCCCTGCTGTCCCTTGAGAGCCAGTTTGGAAGCATTTGCCAGCAGACCACTGAAATTACAACTCAAACTAGTGAAAAGACTCAGCTGAGGTTAAACTGCAGACTAAGAGGTCAAAGCCAGTATTGTGCACCTGAAACTAACATAACACTGTATATTAACTATGGTGGAATTAAAAAAAAAAAAGAGGTCAACTCCAGGTTCTAAGAAGAGAAACCATTAGGGAAACTCATGAGTCAAGGACAAGAGAGGAGCCAATTTCTGGCTCCGCACCAGAGCTCTGGGGCAGGGTGAGCGGAGGCGAGCAGGCTGGAGACGAGACGGCATCAAGCCCTCACCTGTTTGTGCCTGGGAATTAAGGAACCTGGCCTTGAACCTCAGCACACCTACCATCCAAACACAGCAAGACAGTGAGGGAGAGGTTCCCCCGACACCATGGAGATTCCTGGGATAGTGCAGGAGGGAACTATTGGAAAAACCATCGTCACTTCAACACGCAGGAGAGAATTGTGCTGCAGTAATTCTCAGCAGAGTACCCAAGGAACTAATCTTCAGTGAAGAAAAACACGCTGAAATGATCAATGTGCTCTCAGCTGGGTTACGTAGAAGCAGAAGTGGATTTAGTACAAAAATTCTCATGGGTGAAAAACATGACTATTTAATATTCCAGAAATGTTTAGAAGAGCCTGCTGCCTTTTCTGTACCCGTTTTCATCTTTATGGGCCCAGAAGGTAATCTATTATTCTACTAATCGATCCCTTTACTCCCAAGAGAAATGGGGAGGGGCCAAGGGCGGGCTGCTCCAAGATGGGTCCGTTTGGCATAAAGATTATTTTGAGTTCAGGGGCGCCTGGGTGGCTCAGTTGTTAAGCGTCTGCCTTTGGCTCAGGTTGTGATCCCAGGGTCCTGAGATCGAGCCCCACATCGGGCTCCCTGCTCAGTGGGAAGCCTGCTTCTCCCACTCCCCCTGCTTGTGTTCCTTCTCTCGCTGTGTCTCTCTCTGTCAAATAAATAAATAAAATCTTAAAGAAAAAAAAAGATTATTTTGAGTTAAAAGTATAAAAACCCAGCAGATGCAGGAAAAGCTGTCTGCCTCCCCTATAACTGCCTAAATTTAAGTTGAAAAGCAGAGCCTGCAACAGGAAGAGAGCTATTAACGGAGACTCTCTACTTAAGGAACCTATCTGCATAACAGGGCAACCTTGGTTTTCCAAACATCTCCTTTCACCTTCTTGCTAAGCAGCTTTTCTCCCCTTTGTGTCCTTAGACCCTCCCCCTCTCCTTAGCTCACAGAAGCTTCCTGTGGCCTCACTGTCTTTGGAATCTCTTGTCTGTGTGGATTCCACAGACACAGGCTATTAAATTGGATTTTCTCCTGTCAGTCTGTCTCGTGTCAAGTTAATTCTAAGGCAAGCAAGAAGGACCATAGGGCAGAGGAGGGTCTTCCTCCCCAACAAATGTATTGACTATGATGCAGGTGTAATTCTATGACATACTGTTCACTGTTTCTAACACTCCTTTGCTCTAAGTCTATGGCCTCAATAAGATGTTGTCTTTGTGATTTAGACCATTCGACCAACCAAGACCAGAAAAAGTATACAGCTTCAGGTCACTTATGTGTATCAAGGACTTTAGCTACTGGCTTTTAAGAAGTGTTAGTATAAGAATATCTCAGTGTGGAAAAAATACTCAACCAACAGTCCACTTTTAAAAATATCCACTATAAATTCCAGACAGACTTAAAACTGCCTTTCAGAATTGGTTTGAGTGGGATTTGAACCACAAATACTCTACAATGAGCACTTAGTAATTATTAACTATTAAGAAAAGGGACACAGAGAATGATATTCTATCAGCACAACCAAACTTAATTTTAAGTACATTTCTAACGCGAATGACTGCGTCTGGGCCAGGCACGTAGCTCCCGTACCATAGCCAATA
>NW_027813971.1:0-13581 GCF_054177405.1 Leptonychotes weddellii | reverse complement strand
TGTTCAGAGAGTTGTTGCTATTCTTTTCTTCGATCTCCTGTTGAGTTTGTAGGTGTTCAGAATGGTTTGATCCCTATCCAGCTGAATTCCTGAGAGGAGACGAAATCCAGGTCTCCTACTCCTCCACCATCTTGCCCATCTAATTTTTGATGTGTTTCTAAGAACTATTGAATTTGAGGAGTTCTTTATGCATCTTGGATAGTAGTACATTTTCAGATATATGTTTCATAGATATATTCTCCCAGTCTGTACCTTGCCTATATATTTTCTTAATGTTGAATCTGATGATGAGCACTTTTTCATTTTAAGTTACATTTATCATTTTTTAATTGTACTTTGAATGTCATGTCTACAAATGCTTTGATGTACTCTAGGTCACAAAGATACTCACCTATGGTTTCTTCTAAAAAATGTGTAATTCTACATTTAGATCTATGATCCATTTTCAGTTAATTTGTATGTAAGGCATGATATTTAGGTTGAGATTCATTGTTTTGCATATGGATGTCCAACTGTTCCAACGCCATACATTGAAAAGACCACCCTCTCTCCATTGACTTTCTTTTATAACTTTATCAAAAATCAATTGGCCATTATTTGTAAGTATCTATTTCTGGATTGCTGTCTATCCCTTCACCAATATCACCATGTCTTGAGTATTATAGGTTCATGATGTTTAAAAATTGAATAGTATGATTCCTCTAACTTTATTCTTCTTTGTCAAAATTGTTTTTAGCTACTCTAGTTTTTTTGCCCTTCCATTCAAATATTAGAATCAGCTTCTGTATAGCCAGAACAAATTCTGCTGAGATTTCAATTAGAATGTATTAGATATATTGCTAATATAGGGATAATTAACATATATACATTGTTAAGTATTCCAACCTATCAGCTCAGTACTTGTCACCATTTATTTTAGTCTACTCTCAGTTATCAACATATAGATCTTGTTTTGTTAGATTTATATGTAAGCATCTGTGTATTATACATATATTATATCTTATATATATTATATATAAAGGGGGCTATTTAGAATGATTTTTTTTTAAATTTTAGTTTACAGTGTTCATTACTAGTGTATACAAATATGATTGATCTTTCTATGTTGACCTTGTAGCCTTTGACCTTGATAACTCACTTATAAATTGTAGAGATTCTTTGTAGACTGCTTGTGATATTCTACAGATCATATCATCTGCAAATAGGGGCAGCGTTTATTTCTTCTTTTCTAATCCATATGTTTTTATTTCCATTTCTTGCATTTTTGCATTGGTTAGAACTTTTAGCACCATGTTGAATAGAAGTGGTGAGAGTAGTCATTCTTGCCTTGTTCCTGATCCTATAGGGAAAGTATTCAGTCTCCCACCTTTAAATATGATAGTTGTAGATGATGGATTTTTGTTGATGTTCTTTATCAGTTTGAAAAAGTTCCTTTCTCTGAGTTTGCTAAGTTTTTATCATAAATGGGTGTTCAAATATTTTTCCACATCTGATAATATGATCATGATTTTTTTCTTCCTTGGACTGTTAAGATGTAGATTACATTGAAATTATTTTCAGATTTATTGTGATATAATTGACATATAACATCATTTAAGTTTGAAGTATACAGTGTGATGATTTGATACATGCATATATTATGAAATGTTCACCATAGTAAAGTTAGTTAACACATCCTTCACCTTACATAATAACATTTCTTGGTTGTTGCTGTAATGGTGAAAACATTTAAGATTTACTATCATAGCAACTTTCAGGTATACCATACGATATTGTTAACTATAGTCACCATGCTGTACATTAAGTTCCTGGAAATTATCTTATAACTGAAAGTGTGTGCACTTTGCTCAACATCTCCCCATTTCCCCCAGCCCTGGCAAACATCAGTCTACTGTTTCTATGAGTTCAACATTTTTATATTCCACATATAAGTGATATCATTCATTATTTATCTTTTCCTGGCTAACTTACTTAACTTCACATAATGCACTCAAGATCCATCCATATTGTTGCAAATGGAAGGATTTCCTTATTTTTATGGCTGAATAATATTTCATTGTGTATATATACCACATTTTCTTTATCCACTCATCCATCATTGGACACAGGTTGTTTCCATATTTTGGCTGTTGTGAATAATTTCAGTGAACATGGAGATGAAGATATAACTTTCAGAATGCTGGATTACATGGTAGTTCTATTTTTAATTTTTTGAGGAACCTCCATACAGTTTTCCATATTGGCTATAGCAATTTACATTCCCACCAACATGGAACAAGAATTCCCTTTTCTCCACATCCTGGCTAATTACTTACCTCATCTTATTGATGATAGCCATCCTAACAGGGATGAGATGATACCTTTTTGTGGTTTTGATTTGCATTTCCCTTATGATTGGTGATGTTGAGCACCTTTCATGTACCTGTTGGCCATTTGTATGGTTTGTAGGTCTTTTTTGGAAAATGTTTATTAGGTCTTCTGTCCATTTTTAAATCAGTTTTTTTTTTTGTTTTATGCTACTGAGTTATATGAGCTCCTTATAAATTTTTGATATTAATTCTTCATCAGGTAGAGGGTTTGAAATATTTTCTCCCATTCTATAGGTTGTCTTTCATTTTGTTGATTGCTTCTTTTGCTGTGTAAAAGCTTTTTTAGTAAGATATAGTTGTTTTTGTGATCAATCATGTATTTGCCTTGTAAATTAAAATTACTTAGAAACATGTAACAGGTTGATTGGCAAGAACAAACTTTGTCTTCATATTTCATAGATATTATCCAAATTCTATTATCATTTCTTATTTAAATTAAAACATTTTATTTAAAATAACAACAATAACAACAAAACTTTTTTAGTTTGACATAGTCCCACTTATTTATTTTTTGCTTAATTGCTTGTGCTTTTGGTGTCAAATCCAAAAACTCATTGCCAAAACCAGTGTCAAGGAACTTTTTCCCTGTTTTCTATTAGGAATTTTATGGTTTCAGGTCTTATGTTTAAATTCTCAATCTATTTTGAGTTAATTTTTGTAAGTGGTGTCAGATAGGAGTCCAGTTTCATTCTTCTGCATGGTATTATACAGTTGTCCTGCACCATTTGTTGAAAGGCTATCCTTCCCCCATTATATATTCTTGGCTCCCTTGTCAAATATTAGTAGATTGTGTACATGAGTGTTTATTTTTGGACTCCCAATTCTGTTCCACTGTTCTCTGTGTCTGTTTTTATGGCAGTACCTACTGTTGTGATCACTACAGCTTTGTAATATAGTTTGAAATCAGGAATTGTGATGCCTCCAGCTTTGTTCTTTTGCAATATTGTTTTGGACATTTGGCATCTTTTGTGATTCCATACGAATTTTAGGGTTGCCTTTTCTATTTCTGTGAAAAATGTCATGGGATTTTTCATAGGGATTGCAGTGAATCTGTATATGGCTTTGGATAATATGGACATTATAACAGTATTAACTCTTCTGATCCATGAACATAGACAATCTTTTCATTTATTTGTGTCTTGTTTAATTTCTGTCATCATCTTACAGTTTTTAGTGTATGGATATTTTACTGCCTTGGTTAAATTTATTCCTGAGTATTTTATTGTTTTTGATGACTTATAAGTGGGACTCTTTTCTTCATTTTCCAGATAGTTCTTTATTAGTGTATACAAATGCAACTGATTTTTGTATGTTGATTTGGTATCCTACAACTTCACTGAATTCATTGAATAGTTTTAACAGTTTTTTTAGTGGAGTTGGGGATTTTCCGTTTACAATATCATATCATTAACAGACAGAATTTTGCTTCTTCCTTTTCAATTTGGTTGTCATTGATTGACTGATTGATTGATTGATTGCCTAATTGCTCTGACTGGGACTTCTAGTACTATGTTGAATAGGAATGGTGAGAGTGGGTACTCGTCTTATTCTTGATTGTGTAGGTAAAGATTTCAGTCTTTTACCTTTGAGTATGATGTTAGCTATGGGTTTGTCATGTATGGCCTTTATTGTGTTGAGGTATGTTCCTCCTATACCCAATTTTTGAGAGCTTTTATCATGAAGGGACATTGAATTTTGTCAAGTGCTTTTTCTGCATCTATTGAAATGGTCATATATTTTCTGGTGTGGTGTATCACAGTTACTGATTTGTATACGTTGAGCCATCCTTACATCCAAGGATAAATTCTACTTCATCATGATGTATGATTCTTTTAATATACCATTGAATTTAGTTTGCTGGTATTTTGTTGAAAATTATTATATCTATATTCATCAGGAATATTGACCTGTAGTTTTTCTTTTCTTGTAATATCCACTTGGCATTGATATCAGGGTAATGCTGGCCTTATAAAATGAGTTTGGAAGCAGTCCCTCCTCTTTAATTTTTTGGAAGAGTTTGAGAAAGTTTGGCATTAATTCTTCTTTAAATGTTTGGTGGAATTCACCAATGAAGCCATCTTAGACTGATTACTGATTGAATTTCATTACTCATTACTGGTTTGTTCAGATTTCCTATTTCTTTGTGATTCAGTCTTGATAGGTTGTATGTTTTCTAGAAATTTATCCACTTCTAGGTTGTCCAATTTGTTGGCATCTAATTTTTCACAGTAATCTCTTAAGATCCTTTGCATTTGTGTGGTATCAATTATAATGTCTCCTCTTTTGTTTCTAATTATATTTGAGTTCTTTCTCTTTTTTTCTTGTTAAGTCTAGCTAGAGGTTTGCTAATTTTGTTCTCTTTTTAAAACAATAACTTAGTTCTGTTGACCTTTTCTATTGGTTTTTCTATTCTCTCTTTCCCTTATTTCTGTTATGATCTACATTATTTCCTCCCCTCTGCTAATTTGGCTTATTTTTTCCATAGATCCTTGAGATGTAAAGTTAGGTTGTTTACTTGAGGTCTCCTTCTTTTATTCTTTTTTTTAAAAATGTACCCATTTATCACTATAAACTTCCCTCTTAACACTGTTTTTACTGTATCTCATAAGTTTTGGTATTTGTTTCCATTTTCATTTGACTCAAGACATTTTTTGGTTTCCATTTTGATTTCATCTTTGACCATTTGGTTGTTCAGGAGTATATTGTTTAATTTCCACATATTTGAGAATTTTCCTGTCATCTTGTTATTATTTCTAGTTCCATAGCTTTGTGTTCAGAAAAGATTCTTGATATTTTAGTCTTCTTAAATTTGTTAAGACTGGTTTTTATGACCTCTTTTATGATCTATCCTGGAGAATATTCCATGTACTTGAGAAGAATGTGGATTCTGCTGATGTTGGGTGGAATGTCCTGTATATGTCTATGAGGCCCATTTGATTTAAAGTATGGTTCAGAACCAACATTTTCATACTGATTTTCTGTTTGGATAATCTATCCACTGTTGAAAGTGTTGAAGTCCCCTACTACTACTGTATTGTTGTTTATTACTCCCTTCAGATCTGTTAGTACTTAATATATTAGGAACTCTGATGTTGGGTACATATGTATTTACAATTATAATATGTTATATCCTCTTGATGAATTGAGACTTTATATTTATATATGACCTTTTTTGTCTCTTGTACAGTTTTTGACTTAAAGTCTATTTTGTCTGGTATGAATTATAGCTACCCCTGCTCTCTTTTGGTTTCCATATAAGGTTGGAGATGTGCAGATGCACATGAAATCTGCTGAGTCTATGTTGGCTCTACTGGCTATTCGTTTCTCTAGTAGCAAAAGCTGCTATGGTCCTTGACAGAGCAAGTCACTGGGAACCATGACTATTCCCACTGTGTGCTTGATACTGGTAGCTGCTGTTCTTCTTCCTTGTTCCCAGCCTTCTTTACACTCAGATTTGCCAGTCTCTGGGTTGGGCAAAATTGTAGCATGTCCTTCCTGCGGTGCCCTGAAAGGCTGAGGAGGCTAATCACTCACCCTGCCCTCCCTTTCCCAGTGATGGAAATTCCTACTAGCTGGGGAGTTTCCTCTTGGCACTGCAGCAGTGCTGGCCTATGGGGGGTAGAATGATGCAGGTCTAAGTAAGCCCTCGCTTCCTTTATATTTTCCCTATAGTTATTCTGTTTTTTATTGTTGTTGTTGTTCCACTGTGTTTACAAAGTTTCTTAAGTGAACTCCTGAGTCTACTAGAACTGTTTTGTTCATAGATACCTGTCTAAATGTTGATCTTTGTCCAGGGAGGGAGGTGGGGAATGGAGGCTGTGATCTCCTACACCACCATCTTGGTAACATCACTCTGATTAAAGTTTGAATATTGAACCAGACAAGCATTCCTGGAATAGATCTCAAGTTTTACTTTTAATTGCTGAATTCTGTTTCCTAAAATTTTGTGAAAAAAAATTTTATTATGTTTATGAGAGATATTGGATTATGGTTTCCTTTTTATTGTATTGTCTTTGTTTTTGATATTAGGGTAATAATAGCTTCATAAAATTGGTTAGGAACCCTTCTGCTCTTCCATTTTCTGAAAAAGTTGTGTAGAATTAGAGTTGAAATTATTTACCTTTTTAAATGTTAGTAGAGGGGCACCTGGGTGGCTCAGTCGGTTAAGTGTCTGACTCTTGGTTTTCACTCAGGTCATGATCTCAGGGTTGTGGGATCAAGCCCCGGTTCTGGGCTTCATGCTCAGCCTGGAGTCTGCTTGAAATTCTCACTCTTCCTCTCCTTTTGCCCTTTCCCCTGCTTGAGCTCTCTCTCCTTCTCAAATAAAATCTGTAAAAAAAATTTTAAAAATAAAATAAAAGTTAGTAGAATTTCCCGGTGAAACCACCTGGGCCCTAATGATTTCTTTTTTTGTAAGGATTCTAACTAGGTACTAATAAATAGCTGTAGGACTCTACAGATTATCTATTTCCACTTGAATTAGTTTTTAATTTAGCTCTTGACATTTTTGTGGAATTGATCCAGATCATTTAAGTTTCAAACTTATTTATGTAGAATATTTCTTAGTATCCCCTTACCTTTTTAATGTCTGTGGCAAGTGTAGTGATACTGTATTTCATTCCTGAGAGTGGATATTTGTGTCTATTCTCCCTTTTATTTTCCCTTTGTCAGTCTTGCAAGAAGTTTATTGATTTTATTGAGCTTTTGAAAGAACCAGCTTTTGGTTTGAGTGATTCTTTCTAATGTTTTTATATTTTCCATTTATAATCTCTGGCCTTATGTTTATTCTTCCTGTCTGTCTACTTGCTATGAATTTATTTTGCTCTTCTTTTGGAAAAGCAAAAATATATTTTCTATCCCAGCCCTTTATAGAAAATGTTTACCAAACCCTGGCTTTGATTATGAATGTGAAACTTCCCTCCCTTTCTTTCTTTCCTTCTTTCTTTCTTTCTTCTTTCTTTTTTCCCCTTTCTTTCTAATATAAGTATTTGGTGGTATAATTTTTTCTCTCAGCAAAGAGTTAGCAGCACTTCATAGATTTTTATATGCTGGACTTTCATTTTCATTGACTTTAATACATATTAGAATTTCTCTTGAGACTGCCTCTTTTCCCCAGGAATTATTTAGAATATGTTGTTTGAAATACAAATGAGGGGAGTTTTCTTGTCATCATTTTGTCATTTTGATTTTGTTATAAGTCAGAGAAAATACTATGATTTCTGTGCTCTTAAATTATTTAGCTTTATGACTTGGGATGGGGTCTATCTTGGTGAATGCTCCATGTACATTTGAAAAGAATGTTGGTAGATGATATTCAGTTTTTTATATCTTTTTAATTTTCTGTCTACTAAATCTGTTGATTAGTGAGAGAGGTTGTTCAAGTCCCCAGTTATGATGGATTTTTAATTTCCACTCTCAGATCACTTTTTATGTGTTTTACATAAATATGTGTGTTGTATATATTTTGAAGATCTTTATTTGGTGCATTATCATTTAGGATTCTTTTGTCTTCTTGGTGAATTTCCATGTTTAGCCCTGATAATTTTCTTTGCCCTGAAGTCCACTAGTCTAAAAATAATAAAACCACTAAAGATTTCTTTTGATTAGTATTTACATAGTATATTTTTTCTAATGCTTTCCTTTTAACCTATCTATGGCATTATATTTTTTTAAGATTTTTATTTATTTGTCAGAGAGAGAGAGAGCTCGCACAAGCAGGGGGAGGGATAGGCAGAGGGAGAAGCAGATTCCCTGCTGAGCAAGGAGCCTGATATGAAACTCAATCCCAGGACCCCAGGATCATGACCTGAGCTGAAGGCAGCCGCTTAACCAACTGAGCCACCCAGGTGTCCTTATGGCATTATATTGAAAGATAAGTTTCATGACTGACAAGACTCTGTCCCACAGTCTGTCCTGGGTTTTTTTTTTCTTCAAGTTTCTATTTAAATTCCAGTTAGTTAACACATAGTGTAATATTAGTTTCAAGTATAAAATTCAGTGATTCATCATTTACATACACCAGTGCTCATCATGACAAGTGCACTCCTTAATACCTATCACTTATTTAACCCATCCCCCCCACCAACCTCCCCTCCAATTACCCTCAGTTTGTTCTCTATAGTTAAGAGTCTATTTCCTGGTTTGCCTCTCTCTTTTTTGTTCCCCTACGTTCATCTGTTTTGTTTCTTAAATTCCATATATAAGTGAAAAAAAGCTTCTGCACAGTGAAGGAAATAATCAACAAAACTAAAAGGCAACCTATGGAATGGAAGAAGATATTTGCAAAAGACATATCCGATAAGGGGCTAGATTCTACCGTCTTTGAAAACCCCATTGGTGTGAAAATGGAGTGCAATGCCTCTTGTAGTGCTTACCTATAGTAGGGCTGGTATAGTCACAAGGTGTGTGTGTGTGTGTGTGGGTGGGTGGGTGGGTGGGTGGGTGTGTGTGAAGGAAACTCACTTATAAGGTCATCCATTGAGTCTAAGGTCTGACTTCTTTTTTTCCACTTTCAAAATCTTCTGATAGTTATTTTATTACTTTCCCTCCAGGGTTTTAGTTTTAATTTGTGGAATAAATAGGGTACATTGTGGCTATTCTATCTTGTCTAACATTGGATATCCTGCCTTTATTTCCATATAAGTCAAATTTTCCTGTTCTTTCACATGTTTGATTTTTTTTTTATGTTGATACTAATGTTCATGATAGATACATTGTAGAGACTGAATTCGGTTACCTTTCCCTTAAGATTAATTCTTATTCTCCCAGACAATTAACTTAGCTAGGTTCAAACTTCAGACTCAAGCAATTGAAATCTCTGTTCAGTTCTTTTAGCTTCAAGTCACTGGTTTTCAGCAGACCCTGGTGTCTCCTCTGCAATTGTACAGTTAAGTCATTAGCTGAGGATTTTGGCAATTTTTATATTTTACATGCAGAAGTTTCTACCTATATGACCCCTTCCTTTCATGATGTTCTGCCTCCTAATTTTTATCTGTTCTACCAGTCTCAAATGCTGTCTTTGGACTTATGAAGCCAGCAAACCTACAGTTCTGTGATGCTCTGAATAGTTTCCTGAAGCCTTGAGCCATTGGAAGATTGAGGAATAAGTCAGACAATAAAAGCTTTAAATTTACAAATCTAACCAGGATCTTATCTTTCTTGTCTCTCAAAAAAAAAAAAAAACAAAAAAACCTCCTCTCCAATTTCTGTCGGCTTTTGATCACTATCCAGTGCCTTCATATGTTGAGTGATTTTACATATGTATCCTAGATTTTATATCTGTATTTCTGTTTCTACTGTATGTACTGGAGGTTTAGTCTTTCTCTTGGCTTCCTGTTCTACTCTTTTTTCAAGGCATATCCAAACTTCTCAGTGTTAGTAAAATGAGATAGTATGTAAGAGAGAAATAAAATGGCTTGATATGGAAAATGTAATACGTGGACCAGCAGTATTAGCTTCATCTAGGAACTTTTTAGAAATGCAGAATACCAGGTTTTATAATTCCACTGAATCAGAATGTGCATTTTAACGAGATACCCTTGTTAAAGGGATTCTTATATACAATATAAGGTGATTTTTATATACAAAAAAGTCTGAGAAACACTAAGCTAAAATGCAGGCTGCCCTGAGCTTCTTAAACTATCCCTGGATGTTTTCAAGTTTTTGTTTATTTGTTGTTCATATTCATTGTAGACCCATACATCTTCAACATACAATAAAAATGTATTGATGTAAAAATAAAATGAGATGCAATATAAAAATCCTGATTTTTATTAGATTTAGCACACATAGAATTACATTTCAAAAATCTAATCAGAACATACATAAAATGTAAAAAATGAAATTAACATAAAAACTGTATGTATTCATTGAAAGAATACATTTTAGTTATTAATATTCACATATAACATATTAAACATCTTCTCTTGACTTTATAATTGAGTATTCTTCCTTCCGAATTATTATTTTTGTGGGAATTTATTTGTAATGGTATTTATGAAAATTCCAGGTTTTGCTGGTTTAACTGCTTCATTTAACCAGTATATCCCTACAAATAATACATTGAGGTTTTCCTCACTTCATCATCAAATATGTTTACAAAACCTAATTAAATGTAACTTGGATAAATTCTTTTTGTCTTTATTTCTTCAGAATCATTTTGTTTTTATTATTTGTTTTGGTAACTATTTCCACTTTAGGAAAAGGGTATTTTTTGTTTGACAGAGAGTCCAGAGAAAGTTGTTTTGCCATGTATAAATTATGTTTTAAAATAAATAATTCAAAATTTACTTCCTTAATTTAGTCATTAGTTCTAAACACTAAATTTAGAAAAAGTGTGATTGATCAAAAATTTAAATAGTTTAAAAATATTGCTCTAAAAATAATGTTTATATTTTGTCAGATTCTTATATCTTTTGACTTAGAGACAACAGACTAACCTTAAAACATTCTGGTTCACAATACTGTCTTACAAGGCGTGTAGTATACAGTTCATACCATAGATCATATTCAGAAAGACAAATCCACTGATCATGTTCTTGGATGTCACAGTATGTCAAATTACTATAAATATGTCTAAATGCTTACACTCAGAGTACTTATCTTTCTGTGTATCTGTAATAGATTGGCCTTTATCAATCCACAGACCATACTTGGAGCAACATTGGTCTAGATTACTGAGATTGAAGACTGTATTACCCAGAGTACCAAGGAAGTACATTTACCATTTTCAAATCTATTTCTTTTGTGCAGTGATGCTTAATAATAAATGAGGCAGTGTGGTAATGGCAACTTTGTGATTTATGTCCTATATATACCAACTATAACCTACTTGAAAATGACAGGTTGTTAAGTACCCAAAAAGTTCTCACACATACAGATTTGGATTTGCACATTAAATTTAGATCAAAAGCCTCCTCTTCCTAATTTCTTCATCTACCCCACCCAGGTTCTTTACCAAAACCCTACTTGATATGGTTCTACAGTTCTCTATGTCCTACAGACCAATTTACCTATACTTCTGGCTTCTTCAATTTTTTATTTCTTTGCATTATAGAAACTAGATAGTCCCTTTCCATTGTATCTTGTTAACATTTTGTGTTGAATAGACCTGTGTGTATTTGCATTTTGACTGTGCTTCTTAGATGAAGCTGTTTTTTCTTTTTTTCTTTTTTATTATTATGTTATGTTAATCACCATACATTACATCATTAGTTTCTGATGTAGTGTTTTTTCTTAATGTTTTTATTTATGTGTTCATTTCTATATGCTGATACGTTCTTCAATGCTTTATTATAGTCACCATCAGCATCATCAAGCAAAATTAATAATTTTAGGCCCCAACAACTTTAGAGCATAGTCTGGAATCTTTGGAAGACAGTTTCATTGAATGAGGGGTGTGATAGGTGGAAAAATGGTGGTGGTGTGGGGTGGCGGGAAGAATCCTAAATGTTCACCACCTAAAAATCTGCTTGAAGACAGTAGTTCACTGCTGCCTAACTACGCGCACACTCATTGGGAAATTCAATTTCCTTTTCCACTGGGGTGTTGCCTGCTGGTTCTTCCTAAGCCTTCAAAAATCTTTGACTTGACTAAATGACAAAACATTTCATGCAGCATTCAAAATTCTGGAGCCATATAATGTACCTTGGAGAAATGGTAACAACCTCCCTTTCCCTACACGTTGTCACTTGGGATTCCAAAGCTGCAGTACCTACATCCTTAGTCTCAATGAACACTTAGTGAAAGAGATTGTCACCTTCTGTAATGATTTAAGGTGTACATTAGGAGAATGAGTCCAAAAAGAAAAGAAATAAAATGGTATGAAAAATACAGATTGGAAGTAGAACATTATGGTAGTTAAGGTCTAGATGGAAAGTAATGAGGACCTGAATTTATGTAGCAGAACAAGAGAAGACATAACAGTTTTCAGGGATATTAGAGAGATTGATCGTATATGAGATGATAGGGAATGTGAGACTTTCAGAAAGAGAAGAATGTGGGAAAACAAGTAAATACAGTTTTAAGTAAATGAAATTTGAAGTGCCAGTGGTATTCACGTGGCAGTCATAAATTTAGGGATCTGTGCAATAAAAGTACTCCCAGAGATTTAAAATGATGGTAAGCACAAGCATTTAGATAAAATTATGGGTAAATTGTTGTAAAAACAGCAATTCCAAGTAATGACTAGATGATGAGTCAAGAAATAAATGGATGTTTGTTTTCATGCCCAAAGGACATTAAACTACACAAAATGTAGTTTTAAAAAGTCCTACAATGCAACATATATGATAAAAACATTGAAGTATAATATACATAAATTTATGAAACTATATAAAAGCATTAACACTGTAGAGAGCAAAAAATTCTAAGGGGCGCCTGGGTGGCTCAGATGGTTAAGCGTCTGCCTTCGGCTCAGGTCATGATCCCAGGGTCCTGGGATCGAGTCCCGCATCGGGCTCTCTGCTAGGCGGGGAGCCTGCTTCTCTCCCTCTGCCTCTGCCTCTCTCTCTCTCTCTCTGACTTTCATGAATAAATAAAAAAAATTAAAAAAAAATTCTAATAGGCCAGGGTTCAAGCAGGTATTAAATACAGAAGGAAATATAGTTAATGAACACTTGAAACAAATTCAATTGTGATAGAAATTAATTTCATAATAAGTTAATTAGATTTCTAGATTTCTGTATCTAATACTCTTTAGCTTAACAAATTAGCAAAACTTTTTAAAAATGTTGTGATTTCTCCAAATTGGAGAATATATAATGATACAGACCCAGCTATTCTGGTACAATTAAAAGGAATTTTAAAAATATATATCAAAATATTTAAAAATATCTGTGTCTGGAATTATACTTCTAGTCTTTATGGAAATAATCACAAACACAAAGATTTAAGAATAAAGGTTCCTTATTACTTTACTATCAAAAAAAGGGAGGAACTAAATGCCCAATAATATCTCCCCACTAATTTCTATTCCTTTTTATAGTAAAGAACGTTTTTTGAGTTTTTTGGGGTTTTTGGTTTTTTTTTTTAGTTTTAGAACATATTAGGTACGTATTACTGAATAAATAAATTACATAGACATTAAAATAATATTGATGACTGGGAATGCAAGCTGGTTCAGCCACTCTGGAAGACGGTATGGAAGTTCCTCAAAAAGTTGAAAATAGAGCTACCATATATGACCCAGCAATTGCATTACTGGGTATTTACC
>NW_027813970.1:0-278 GCF_054177405.1 Leptonychotes weddellii | reverse complement strand
TTCGCAAATCGGGCCGGTCGAGCACGAGGCTCCTGGAACCCACACCGTTCTGGGATGAGGCTAGGTAGGGGGCTATGCGACCAGGCTCACAGAAATCCCAGACATGGAGAACTGTGACCAGGTATGTACCAAATTCCCTGGTCCGTTTTCTATAAAAGACCGACCGTAAAAGCCCTCAGGTGGGGGACCCCTCTCCAGAGACTTTCCTTTTCTGTTCTCACGGTTACTGAGTAAACTTTCATTTCACCTTTTGGTGTCCAAGAGATTCATTCATTGAC
>NW_027813969.1:0-278 GCF_054177405.1 Leptonychotes weddellii | reverse complement strand
GACCCACGGACGCCAGGGACAACTCACCTTGGACAGCTTCAGGGGCCCTTGCTCCGTGATCCCCGAGAGCTCAGCCTCGTTGCTGAAGACCTTGGTGATGCCCATTTTGCTCAGGACGGTTTTCAGATCGTAGGTTCCAGAGATGGACAGTTTGGGCAAACGTAAACTGGCAGACCTGTCACGACAGGAAACAAGGGGGTTTCACACATGGAGTGTCTCATTTCTGGCTGTTTCTGCCTCCCACAGGAGGACTGGAGGTGTGCATGGGTTTATTCTAT
>NW_027813968.1:0-278 GCF_054177405.1 Leptonychotes weddellii | reverse complement strand
TTTCTCTGACTGACTTCTTTCACTTAGCATTATACTCTCCAGCTCCATCCGTATCATTGCAAATGGCAGGGTTTCATCCTTTTTTTTTTTTAAAGATTTTATTTATTTTTTTGTCAGAGAGAGATAGCGAGAGCAAGAACACAAGCAGGGGGAGTGGGAGAGGGAGAAGCAGGCTTCCTGCAGAGCAGGAAGCCCGATGTGGGGCTCGATCCCAGAACCCTGGGATCATGACCTGAGCTGAAGGCAGACGCTTAATGACTGAGCCACCCAGGCGCCCC
>NW_027813967.1:0-278 GCF_054177405.1 Leptonychotes weddellii | reverse complement strand
TGCAGCTAGATGCCTATCCCAGGAGTCGCTTGATGCTCTGGTCTGGGGAAGCCCGAAGAAAGGGGGCTGCAGTTGTGTGACTTGGCCCAGCACTCCCTTGGACCTCACTGGAGTGGAGTTCAATTTATCTCAGGACAAGGCCTGGGGGAGTGCCCAGCAGGGTCAGAGTCAATCCTGTTATGTCTGAGGCTGGGACTTGCCCAGGGTGCTCTGGAAATGCTAAAGGAGTTTCCCTGGGTCCGTGCCCTACTCCAAATCCTATTGGCTTTATTCTCCTT
>NW_027813966.1:0-278 GCF_054177405.1 Leptonychotes weddellii | reverse complement strand
GGTGTTGTGCACGAACAATGAATCATGGAACACTTCATCTAGAACTAATGATGTAATGTATGGGGATTAACATAAGAATAAAAAAAAATTGGAAAAAAAAAAAAAAACTAATGATGTGATGTATGGTGATTAACATAACATAATAAAATAAAATGAAAACAAAAGTGTGCCTATTTCCTCACTATTAAGTAAGGCTAATAATAGTATTAAATAATGTCTTGAGGGATGCCTGCGTGGCTTAGTCGGTTGAGCATCCGACTTGATTTTGGCTCAGGTCC
>NW_027813965.1:0-278 GCF_054177405.1 Leptonychotes weddellii | reverse complement strand
TTTTTCTAAACACTGAAAGTAACACAGATAATGGAATACATTTGGGGAAAACTGATGCATCCATCTTTTTTTTTTTTTAAAGATTTTATTTATTTATTTGAGACAGAGAGAATGAGAGAGAGAGAGCACATGAGAGGGGGGAGGGTCAGAAGGAGAAGCAGGCTCCCTGCTGAGCAGGGAGCCTGATGCAGGACTCGATTCAGGGACTCCAGGATCATGACCTGAGCCGAAGGCCGTCGCTTAACCAACTGAGCCACCCAGGCGCCCTGATGCATCCA
>NW_027813964.1:0-278 GCF_054177405.1 Leptonychotes weddellii | reverse complement strand
CTCTTACTCCGCCCCTCACCCCCCAAAATACTAAATGAATGTTTTCTACATTCCTGCTCCAAACTGTTTGTTTGTTTGTTTGTTGTTTTGAGAGAGACAGGAGGGAGAGAGAGAGAGACAATCTTAAGCAGGTTCCACACCCAGCATGGAGCCTGATGCCAGGCTCGATTTCATGACCCTGAGATCATGACCTGAGCCACAATCAAGAGTCAGACACTTCAACAGACTGAGCCACCCACGCGCTGTTTTCAAGTTACTTTGTTTGAAGTTTCATAGGT
>NW_027813963.1:0-278 GCF_054177405.1 Leptonychotes weddellii | reverse complement strand
CATGATCCAGGAGTCCCACAGTCGAGCCTCACGTCAAGCTCCCCACTCAGTGGGGAGTCTGCTTCTCCCTTTGACCCTACCCCCCCATGCTCTCTCTCTCTCACTCTCTCTCTCAAATAAATAAATAAAATCTTTTAAAAAAGCCTCCCCTATCCTGAGGTTAAAGATATGGTCCTGTATTTTCTTCTAAAAGTTTTAAAGTTTTGTTTTTCATGTTTTATCTTTTATCCACATATTTTTTTTGTTTATAGTGAAAGAGGAATTCAGTTGCATTTATT
>NW_027813962.1:0-278 GCF_054177405.1 Leptonychotes weddellii | reverse complement strand
CTAGTCATATACTAACTATATGACTACAGGTAGTTATACTATAAGGCTGGGTATGTTCAACATCCTAAAACTGATACAAAAAGTATTTTATGGGTTTGACTGAACTAAACTATTTAAAAGAGTTCAGAGAAGAAAGCAATCACTCTGACTTTGGTGATTTGAGAAGACTTTTATCCTACTCATTCTTTTTTTTTTTTTTCTTTTTTTTATTCTTATGTTAATCCCCATACATTACATCATTAGTTCTAGATGAAGTGTTCCATGATTCATTGTTTGTG
>NW_027813961.1:0-278 GCF_054177405.1 Leptonychotes weddellii | reverse complement strand
TTGAAAGCAGCAGAGGAAAGAGGCACATTATGATACCACAGGGGAAGTGATAAGAATGGCTACTGGTTTCTCATCAGACTGCAAGCCATAAATCAATGGATCATTTTTTTTTTTTAATGTTGAAAGGAAAAAAAAAAACTCAAACTAGAATTCTATATATGATATTTGTACTCTTAAAAAATAAGGACATTTTCGGGGACGGAGCAAGATGGCGGAGGAGTAGGAGGCCTGGATTTCGTCTCCTCTCAGGAATTCAGCTGGATAGGGATCAAACCATT
>NW_027813960.1:0-2738 GCF_054177405.1 Leptonychotes weddellii | reverse complement strand
CAATAAAGGATTAGTATTCAAAATATATAAAGAACTTACACAACTCAAAACCAAAAAAGCAAATAATCCAATTTAAAAATGAGCAGGACATGAACAAATATTTCTCCAAAGAAGACATCTAGGGGCACCTGGGTTGCTCAGTCATTAAGCGTCTGCCTTCGGCTCAGGTCATGGTCCCAGGGTCCTGGGATCGGGCCCCACATCGGGCTCCCTGCTCAGCAGGAAGCCTGCTTCTCCCTCTCCCACTCCCCCTGCTTGTGTTCCCTCTCTCGCTGTGTCTCTCTCTGTCAAATAAATAAAAAATCTTTAAAAAAAAAAGACATCTAGATGGCCAACAGACACATGAAAAGATGCTCAATATCACTCATCATCACAGAAATGCAAATCAAAACCACAATGAGATACTACCTCACACCTGTCAGAATGGTGAAAATCAAAAACACAAGAAACAAGTGTTGGTGAGGATGTAGAGAGAAAGGAACCCTCTTGCACTTTTGATAAGAATGCAAACTGGTGCAGCCACTGTGGAAAACAAAATGGAGGTTCCTTAAAAAGTTAAAAATAGAACCACCCTACCATCCAGTAATCACACTACTGGTTATTTACCAAAAAAAAAATAAAAGACACTAATTCAAAGGGATACATGCACCCCTATTTTTATTGCAGCATTATTTACAATAGCCAAATTATGGAAACAACCCAACTGTCCATTGATAGATCAATGGATAAAGGAGTTGTGGTATATATATATCCATTATATACATATATATATATCCATGATATATATATATATATCCATGATATATATATATATATCCATGATATATATATATATATATCCATATATAATGGATATTATTCAGCCATAAAAAAGAATGAAATCTTGCCATTTGCAACAACATGAATGGATCTAGAAAGTATAATGCTAAACAAAATAAGTCAGCCAGAGAATGACAATACCATAAGATTTCACTCATATGTGAAATTTAAGAAATAAAACAAAGGAAAAAAAGACAAACCAAGAAACAGACTCTTATTTTTTTAAGATTTATTTATTTAATTTCAGAGAGAGAGCACATGAGCAAGTGCCCAGAGGGGAGGGACAGAGGGAGAGGGAGAGAGAAACTTTTGCAGACTCTACACTGAGCTCTGAGCCCAACACAGGGCTCGATCTCATGATCTTGAGATCACAATTTTGAAATCACGACCTGAGCTGAAACCAAGACTCAGTCGCTCAACCAACTGCACCACCCAGGTGCTCCCAGGCTCTTAACTATAGAGAAGAAACTGATAGTTACCAGAGGGGAGGTGGGTAGGTGGATGAGTGAAATAGGTGATGGGGATCAAAGAGTGCACTTGTCATGATAAGCACTGGGTGATGTATGGAATTGTTGAATCACTGTATTCTACACCTGCAACTAATATAACACTGTATGTTAACTGTACTGGAATTAAAATAAAAATAAAAAGAGAATAAAATCTTGCCATTTGCAACAACATGGACATATCTAAAGAGTATAATGCAAAGTGAAATGTCAGAGAAAGACGAATACCATGTGATTTCACTTATATATGCAATTGAAGAAACAAAACAAATTAACAAAGAAAAAAAAGAAACAAAAACAGACTCGGGGCACCTGGGTGGCTCATTTGGTTAAGCGACTGTCTTTGCCTGGGTCATCATCCCGGGGGCCTGGGATTGAGCCCCACTGGGCTTCTTGCTCAGCAGGGAGCCTGCTTCTCCCTCTCCCTCTGCTGCTCCCCCGGCTTGTGCTCTGTGTGTGTGTGTGTGTGAAAGAAAGAAAGAAAGGAAGGAAGGAAGGAAGGAAGGAAGGAAGGAAGGAAGGAAGGAAGAAAAAGAGGAGAAAAATAAAAACAGACTCTTAAATATAAAGAAGAAACTGATGGTTACCAGAGGGGAGGTGGGTGGGGGAATGGGTGAAATAGGTGAAGGGGATTAGGAGCACACTTATCATGATGAGCACTGAATAATGTATAGAATTGCTGAATCACTGTATTGTACACCTGAAACTAATATAACACTGTATGTTAAATATACTGGAATTAAAATTTTAAAAATCTTTTAAAATAATAATAATGACACATAATATTAAATACTAATAGTATATGTTGTAATTTTAGATGTAACTCATATTCTTCACACTGTGAGAAAAAAAGCCTTGGTTTTAAATACAGTCATAAATTGTTACCTTGTGGGTAATTCATGAAATGTTTGTACCCTAGGTGGAATAATTTATTTTTTTCTGATTCTGATTCTAATGTTCATTTTGCCCAGCATGTCTGAATAATAAATATAATTAATATTTAATATAAATATAATTCCTTTTCTTTCTATGCTGGAAAAAAATCAATCATATGTCTATATATTCATGTATTCACAATTGCCAAGATATTGAAACAATATAAGTGTCCAGCAACAGATGCCTAGATAATGAAGATGTGGTGTGTGTGTATATATATATATACATTATATATATTATATATATATATACATATAATGGAATATTATTCAGCCATGTGAAAGAAGGAAACCTTGTCATTTGTGACAACACGGGTAGATCTTGAGGGTAACATGCTAACTGATATAAGCCAAACAGAGAGACAAATACTGAATGGTATCACTTATATGTGGAATCTAAGAAAGAGGGGGGTGCCTGGGTGGTTCAGTCAGTTAAGCGTCTGCCTTCAGCTAGGGTCATGATCCCAGGGTCCTGGGA
>NW_027813959.1:0-278 GCF_054177405.1 Leptonychotes weddellii | reverse complement strand
TTTAAATAATTAAGAGATATGATGTATCCCTTTCATTTGTAACTCAAAACTTTAATGTAGGAACAGTATATATTTTCTTTTTTTTTTTTTTTTTTTTAAGATTTTATTTATTTATTTGAGACAGAGAGAATGAGAGACAGAGAGCATGAGAGGGAGGAGGGTCAGAGGGAGAAGCAGGCTCCCTGCTGAGCAGGGAGCCCGATGCGGGACTCGATCCCGGGACTCCAGGATCATGACCTGAGCCGAAGGCAGTCGCTTAACCAACTGAGCCACCCAGG
>NW_027813958.1:0-278 GCF_054177405.1 Leptonychotes weddellii | reverse complement strand
TCGAGTCAGGGCGAGCCAGACTTTTTCGGGGCGACGGGTGGTGTGGGGAGGAGAAGCGGTGGCAGCAAACACTCACCGTGCCCCTATGTCCCTGGCACGGGGCTAAGCTCTTTATAGATAACACTTGGAAGCAACCACCAGCCCACCCCAAGAGAGCCTAACAGCGATTGCGGTACTCTCTGAGGCCACTCACAGGGTTGTTTTTTTTTTTTTTTTTTTTGATAGGGTGTTAATTTGGAAACATCTGTGTAGATATTTAAGAGATGAAGGAGGACATA
>NW_027813957.1:0-278 GCF_054177405.1 Leptonychotes weddellii | reverse complement strand
TATATGGGCTGTAGACCAAGCTAGTTAATGCCATCTGAACAATCACTGGGCAAATGGAACATGATTTCAGAGCAGAGAGCTGTCGGGAAACTGGGCAAGAGAAGGCCAGTTTCACATTTAGGATTCCCCTCTCCTCCTGCAGACAAAGCTCACATAATAAAACCTACAAATGTTAATGATAGTTGCCTTTTTTTTTTTTTGAGTACATATGAGCTATACCACTTATGTATATGGAACACATTGAATTTTCACCACCTCTCCCCCTATTAATGATAGAT
>NW_027813956.1:0-278 GCF_054177405.1 Leptonychotes weddellii | reverse complement strand
TATGCACAAACAATGAATCATGGAACACTTCATCTAAAACTAATGATGTAATGTATGGTGATTAACATAAGAATAAATAAATAAATAAATAAATAAATAAATAAGTAAATAAATAAATAAAAATAAATAAAATACTCTTCAGAGATTAAAATTACTCCTTCCTCCATTACAGGGCTTGAAACATTCATTACATATGCTAGGCATTCAAGGGAATATAAAAGTGAACCATATCTGGACCTACTGAAATAGAAATGTACCTTCAGATACTAGCCAAAAAG
>NW_027813955.1:0-278 GCF_054177405.1 Leptonychotes weddellii | reverse complement strand
GAACAATGAATCATGGAACACTTCATCTAGAACTAATGATGTAATGTATGGGGATTAACATAAGAATAAAAAAAAATACAAAAAAAAAAAAAGAAAAGAAAAGAAAGTAAAATGCTGTCTAAGATGTACAGGAAGAATCTACATCATCCAGAGACTCAACTACTATATCTAATAAATGGAACTCTTCAGTCCTGGGGGTGATGGAAGGAGCACAAAGGGATATATAGCATTTCACAATGTGCCAAAGATATTAGTTATTAAAAATAGTCCAAACTGCT
>NW_027813954.1:0-278 GCF_054177405.1 Leptonychotes weddellii | reverse complement strand
TGTACATGCCATCCTCAAATTCAAGAGCTGCCCATGTGATGATCTGGGCCTTGAGGTCACCCACAGACTTGGCTTTTTTACCTTCCTCTGCACGGTTAGACACTCAATTCTTTTCTCATATCTTTCCCTCTGGATTACAGGGTCCACATCAATGTTAGGAATGTGGATGTCTTTGGGGGCAAACGTCTCCACATCCACAATGTCTTCATCTCCACCCCTGAGGTTTCTGCCGCTTTGCACATGGGCACGTTGAAATTCCTGGCGCTTCTTCTGAAGAT
>NW_027813953.1:0-278 GCF_054177405.1 Leptonychotes weddellii | reverse complement strand
GAAACAAGTTAAGAGTCCATCAATAGATAAATAAGGAAGGTGTGGTATGTGTATGTACACACACATGTACGTGCATGCACACACACACACACACACAATGGAATATGATGCAGCCATTAAAAAGGATGATATCATGCCATAAGTCAGAGAAAGACGAGTGCCATATGACCCCACTCATAAATGGAACCTAAAAAAATGAATAAAGCAGAATCAGAACTATAAATACAGAGAACAAACTGATGGTTGCCAGAGGGAAGGGAGTAAGGGGTTGGGTAAAT
>NW_027813952.1:0-278 GCF_054177405.1 Leptonychotes weddellii | reverse complement strand
GCTCAGCGGGGGGTCTGCTTCTCCCTCTGACCCTCTTCCCTCTTGTGCTGTCTCTCTCAAATAAATAAATAAAATCTTAAAAAAAAAAATGGTCAGCGATGTTTATTTGTTTATTTTTTTAAGATTTTATTTATTTGAGAGAGAGGGAGAGAGCACAAGCAGGGGGAGGGGCAGTGGGAGAGGGAGAAGCAGACTCCCCACTGAGCAGGGAGCCTGATGTGGGGCTCGATTCCAGGACCCTGAGATCATGACCTGAGCTGAAGGCAGGCGCCAGCGAT
>NW_027813951.1:0-278 GCF_054177405.1 Leptonychotes weddellii | reverse complement strand
AGACACTGGACAATCGTAGTCTTTTGTCTGACACAAATACTGGACCTGACCCCCAGCTCCCATCTGGCCCGACCCAGAGTCCCGCAATCGATTTTGATATTGAAGAGTTTTTGTCCGCCTCAAATATCCAGACTCAAACTGAAGAGAGTGAGCTTAACACCATGACCACCGAGCCTGTCTTGGAATCACTGGACATAGAGACCCAAACGGACTTCTTCCTTGCAGACACATCTGCTCAGTCCTATAGTTGTAGGGGAAATTCTAATTTCTTAGGCCTT
>NW_027813950.1:0-278 GCF_054177405.1 Leptonychotes weddellii | reverse complement strand
TCTCTAGATGTGTTGGTTGACTTCAGTTTGCCTGGGTTGGCTAACCATGAGCAGGAAGGGCTTTGCTTTGACTTGCGTGTTCAGCTGTTTTCTTTCCCAGTTCCTCTGATAAGAAACATCAGTTGGGCTGTCACCCCTTGTCACCCAGATAACACCACACTCCACTGAACCTGATGCTTGGCTAGGTGTCCCTCCCAGATGCCTCTTAGATCCGGGGCTCTTCCCCAGACTTAGGGGATATTCAATACAGAGTTAACTGATCCTCCCCCAGGGACTTA
>NW_027813949.1:0-2739 GCF_054177405.1 Leptonychotes weddellii | reverse complement strand
GGTAAATAAAATATCCTCAAGTAAGAAATGAAAGAAGTGCATAAGTGTCTCCAGCTTGCGGGGAAAACCCCAGCAATGTTGGAAATCAGAGCTCGTGTCCTTCCAGGTCTCTGTCACATCAGTGCCTTCCTGTGAGGGAGCATGCTACCCCAGTTTTAGACAAAGTTGTATCTTTATCAGTTGCTTCATCATCTTTCTTTTTCTGACCTTATGTCTGCACACCTGGCATCTCAGATCATCCTTCTACAGACTTCCTGTGTAAAAAATGCACTTGGCCGTCATGCTTTTATGAATCTGTGAAATGAAATGGTAATCACCCTGACTTGGTACATATTCTGGTCCCCAAATTTGTCACTCCTCCAATTCCACACCCTTCCTGAAACCCACATTTCTTATCGTGCCAACAACTTGCTGATTTACCCGTTAGTACATTAGTAAATTTTTTAAAGATTTATTTATTAGAAAGTGAGTGAGCAAGAGAGAGAGAGGGAGAGCACATGAGTGGGAGGAGGGGCAGAGGCAGAGGGTAGTCTGTGATATATTAAATGTGTATAAATAGAATAAACATGTGAACTGGAATAAATAGAAACTATCAGTGTGACAATGAATGAGTTATATGTTAATTTTATGGTTTAGTATGTCAGGGTAACATCCAAAGTGAGAAGTGCTAAGAGCTAGCTAACATCAACTTGCAGATGCATTAAACACTTTCTGAAGGCAAAGAAGTTTATTTTTTAAAGATTTTATCTATTTATTTGAGAAAAAGAGAGAGATAGAAAGAGAGAGAGCACGAGTGGGGGTGGGGAGCAGAGGGAGAGGGAGAGGGAGAAGCAGGCTTCCCGCTGAGCCAGGGGCCCGACGTGGGGCTCGATCCCAGGACCCTGGGATCATGACCTGAGCTGAAGGCAGACGCTTAACCAGCTGAGCCACCCAGGTGCCCCAGTACATTAGTAAATTTTGGCACATGCTTGAGATACATTTTTCTAAGGGTTTTTAAATATATTTTTTAAACATATTGGCTTTCTTATGAGATCACATTCAAATAATGCAACATGACCCACAAAGACCTGTGTGTCCTGCTCCTTATTTCCAGTCTTATTTATGGCCAGGTGCTCTCCTCATATTCTAAGTCTGAACTTTTCAATCTATTTGAGGTGAAAGACTAACTTTCCTGCAAATTTATTATGTACCAGTGATATTATAAAATACAATGAAAGTGAATTATTTAAAAAACAAAATTAAAAGGACACACAAGAACTTTTCTTGTCTTACCATTAAGTTAACATACAGAAAATTAATTGAATTGTAAAAGTTTTTAAGTCTAGCTTCTCTTGTCAGGAAGGTGTAGCAATATTTCCTGTTCTCATCCTGTTCCTTGAAAGGCATTGCTCAATGCTTCTGGTATTTCCAAAATACTTGGAATCCCACAACATTCAAAACTGAAATATTATCCGTCTCTGGGCCTGTAATTTTTCAGCTTGGAGTCCCCCCATAAGCAAGCCAATTCTCAGTTTCAGTGAAATCTCTGACGCCTCTCTTGTAATCCAGGAGGAAGAACTGGCCACTCCTTCTCTTCTGCCCATAACAGAAAATCATTGCTTCTGACCAGCTGTCTCAGCAATGTCTTCTGACTATCTGTTCAGATGGCTATCTCCGGCATTGTAGAGTATTTCTCAAACTTGTTACTGCTCTCAAATAAGTGTCTTCAGCACAGACATATCTCAATTCTAGACCTAAACCTGATGGCCCAGTTGACATCTCCATTCTGAATTTTAATGGGCATTTCAAATTAAACATCCAAAGCAAAATCCTCAGCCTATCCTCCAACTCTGTTTCTTTCATAGTCTGATCTCTCTCAGTTAATTGTAATTCCAAATGGAATTCCAGCTTCTCAGAACAAAAACCAGGGGTCATTCCTAACTGCCTTTTTAATATATATATTAAATATATATAATACAATAGATAGAATCTCTTGGCTCTGTTTACAAAACACACACAGTCTAAAGTCTCTGTTCACCACCTCCACCTCTAGTCCTATGGTTTACCACCATCATTATCTTCTTGCATTTTTACAGGAGGTTTGAAATAGGTCTTGCTACTTACGCCTGGCCCCAGGGCTATCTATTCTCATCAAAACAGTCAGGATGATCCTTTGAAGAACAAGTCAGATTATATCTCTTCTCAAGTCAAAGCCTCCCAGGAGTTCCCATCCTGCCCCACAAAAGGGAATCTGCCTTCAAGTGACCTACAAAACCTTTAGTTATGGGGAGGCTCATTCTGCCAAGACCTCAGTTTTGGCCACTCTCTGGAGCAGGGATCTGCTGGGGAGAACAGGACAATGGGGAGGATACCTTCACATCTGTTCCTTCCCTACTTCCTTGGGCTAAATTTGAATTTCAACCTGCAGATATGTATATTTTTATTGTCCAATGAAGCTTTTGTGTGTGGATGGGAAAACTCACTAAAATGAGTTTTGGGGGAGAGGAGCAAGATGGCGGAGGAGTAGGAGACCTAATTTTTGTCTGGTCCCAGGAATTCAACTAGATAGGGATCAAACCATTCTGAACACCTACAAACTCAACAGGAGATCAAAGAAAAGAATAGCAGCAACTCTCTGAACAGAAAAGCAACCACTTTCTGGAAGTCATATTCCATACCTTCATCATATTAACCCTTATTTCTGTACATATGTAAGTTTTTCTTTCTTTAAAAGTTTGGGAGACACTTTCTTCTAACAGA
>NW_027813948.1:0-278 GCF_054177405.1 Leptonychotes weddellii | reverse complement strand
TTCATTTATAACAAACAGAATTCCTACCAACAACATATGACAGACATAGTTTCACTAGATCTTGCCAGTGTCCTTGACATTGTCCTTGCCAGTATTTTGTCTTTTCACTATTTTTAACCTGTTTAATTAAGTATAGTGATTGCTTACCATGGTGTTAATTTGCAAGTCCCTAAAATTTGTGATATGAACATTTTTTCACATGATTTTCTTGTCATCCATATATCTGTCCCTTGGTCCATATATCCAACTCTCTATCAATATCACACAAGTTTACTTGG
>NW_027813947.1:0-278 GCF_054177405.1 Leptonychotes weddellii | reverse complement strand
GAATGGTTTGATCCCTATCCAGCTGAATTCCTGAGAGGAGATGAAATCCAGGTCTCCTACTCCTCCGCCATCTTGCTCTGCCCCTAGATATATGCTCTTATCAAAAAGGTTTTTCTTGACCATCTTCTCTAAAATAACATTTCCTCCAACCCTCAGGGTTCCCTATAATGTTTGTCTCTTTTTTCACCATGGCACTTACCAACTGGCATTATCATCATCTATCTGTTTTTTTCCTTCTTTAAGGGAAACAGGAAATTTTTATTTTTATTGCTATATCT
>NW_027813946.1:0-278 GCF_054177405.1 Leptonychotes weddellii | reverse complement strand
TTTTTTTAAAGATTTTATGTATTTATTCAACAGAGAGAGCGAGAGAGTACAAGCAGGGGGAGCAATAGAGGGAGACAGAGAAGCAGGCTCCCCACGGAGTGGAGAGCCTGACATGGGGCTCGATCCCAGAACCCTGAGATTATGACCTGAGTCGAAGGCAGATGCTTAACAATCTGAGTCACCCAGGCGTCCCATCCATATATTTTCTATCTCTACTCTGATCTTCTCTCCTGAATACCTGACTTATAGATCATACTTGATCACACTTAGATGTCCAA
>NW_027813945.1:0-278 GCF_054177405.1 Leptonychotes weddellii | reverse complement strand
GCTTTTGTGAAAACACTGGCTTGGTTTTTCTCCCGCCCCTACAAAGCCCCCTCTCCCAATCTGGTTAATAAATGTTTCAATTGCTTAAAGCAACTTTCTTCCCCCACTCTAAACTCAATCTGCAGGCACTCACATCCATGCCTCGTTTACCATCTAAGCAAATAATACTATACATACAAAACTAGGCACTTGCCGTTTGTAACGATGTGGATGGAACTGGAGGGTGTTATGCTGAGCGAAATAAGTCAATCAGAGAAAGACATGTATCCTATGACCTC
>NW_027813944.1:0-278 GCF_054177405.1 Leptonychotes weddellii | reverse complement strand
TGTCTGGCTTCTCAGCATAATTATTTTGAGATTCTTACATTGTCATAATTATTAAGACATTGTTTCTTTTTGTTGCTGTGTAGTATCCCATCATGTGGCTATAAAACAGTTCGTCTATTCATCTGTTGATGACCATATCGATTAGTCCCAGTGGGGCTCTCACAAATAAAGCTGCTATGAACATTTGCGTATAAGATAATTTATAGACATATGCTTTCATTTCTCTTGGGTCCGTATCTGGGAGTAGAATGGCTGGATCATATGGTAGGAGTACATTT
>NW_027813943.1:0-278 GCF_054177405.1 Leptonychotes weddellii | reverse complement strand
GGTGTTATGCACAAACAATGAATCATGGAACACTTCATCTAAAACTAATGATGTAATGTATGGGGATTAACATAAGAATAAAAAAAATACTTTCCTTTGCTAACATCCTCTACATTTATAGAAATAAGATAAATGTGAGTAAATGCAATTCTGAACTGTATAAGAAAAAATATACTGATTTTCTCTATCGATAGGTGTATTTACTGGTCATAGTTTTAATGCTTAAAATGTTGCCAGGACTGGCTAACTGTACATATTTCCCATAAATAAGCTAAAAT
>NW_027813942.1:0-278 GCF_054177405.1 Leptonychotes weddellii | reverse complement strand
GTCATCAAACTCTATTTCCTACTTAGCTTTAAACTTTAAATCACTCAGGTCAAATCAGGTTAAAAGACAGAAGAACTGAATCATATACTGAATTTCTTTAGCACATTTATCAAAGCTCTCATGATGAGCTTCTAAGAGAGAGGATGCTTTAAAAACAGTGTTTTGATTTTTTTACCCTCAGATTATTAATCCCTATAGTACTCACAGCCTATATTCCCTATCCCATCCCTTATTTCTTCTCCTTGACCAAACTTCCTGAAAGTGTTTTTGCTTGTGGC
>NW_027813941.1:0-278 GCF_054177405.1 Leptonychotes weddellii | reverse complement strand
CATTCTAGAAGCTTTGTTTTTACACATTGCCTAAATTTATTCTGTTTCAGTTAGGCTTCACTAACATTTAGAAAACACTTTTTTTTTTTCTTTTTCTTTTTTTTTATTCTTATGTTAATCCCCATACATTACATCATAGTAGAAAACACTTTTATAAAATCTTATCTAAGTTCCCAAATACATAAATATATATATATATGTTTTCTTTTTTTTTTTTTCCTTATCTGCTCTAGAAAGACAAGGTAAATCTATAACCACATAAAACTGCCTGAGAGATT
>NW_027813940.1:0-278 GCF_054177405.1 Leptonychotes weddellii | reverse complement strand
ATTGACATGATGTGAACAGAGACTTAGGATGTGTTTTCTCTCCTTCATTTCTGCTTTTTCATGCCTTGGGTAGCGACAGATCCAAGGTGGAGGAGACCTAGACCCAATCTGCAACTTGGAGTCAAGCCCAGCTGAACCCACCATTGATAAGCTAAGCCTCCACCAATCCAGAATCATTTAAACATATTGTTGTGGGGGGGCCTGGCTGGCTAGCTGGCAGAACATGTGACTCTTGATCTCAAGGTTGTAAGTTCAAGCCCCTCATTGGATACAGAGAT
>NW_027813939.1:0-278 GCF_054177405.1 Leptonychotes weddellii | reverse complement strand
GTTCCCCTTTCTCCGCATCCCTGCCAATATCTGTCGTTTCCTGACTTGTTAATTTTAGCCATTCTGACTGGTGTGAGGGGATATCTCATGGAGGTTTTGATTTGGATTTCCCTGATGCTGAGCTAAACAAATAAGAATTTTTAAGAAACACAGTTTTTTGCTCTAGCATCCCCTAAAAGATCTGCAATATTTGTACCTAACAGAGCAAAGAAAACTTTGATGACTTCAGTTGTCATTCGATCCTGCTAAACTTTTACAAATGACATCTCTGTTAAGTT
>NW_027813938.1:0-2739 GCF_054177405.1 Leptonychotes weddellii | reverse complement strand
TTATTTATTTGACAGAGAGAGACGCAATGAGAGAGGGAACACAAGCAAGGGCGGGGGGTGGGAGAGGGAGAAGCAGGCTTCCCACGGAGCAGGGAGCCCGATGCGGGACTCGATCCCAGGACCCTGGGACCATGACCTGAGCCGAAGGCAGTTGCTTAACAACTGAGCCACCCAGGCGCCCACCACCTAGCATTCTAACACCACATATCCCACCCCTACATTCTCCTGTGGATCTGCCCCATCCAACTTGCCCCACCTATTCAGCAGGAGTCCCTCCAAAGCCATACCTGACATGTCTCATACTACAAGCGGCCCTGACAACAGTGGCCAGCATCAATTTCAAAGTGTCTCTTACCCTAGGGAGAAGGGAAGATAATCACACATACGTTCTTCAGCTGCAGCCCCTGTAATAGGCTGGGACAGACATTCAATCTGACTGTCAGCCCCACCCACTAGCAGGATCCTCTCAAGGGACAGCATAAAGAGAGAGGCCAGTAGTTCAGGGTCACTGCAACCCACAAAGAGAGACTGGGGGCAGACATCTGGTCTGAATGCAGACCCCACCTACCAAAAAAAGCCTCTTAGTGGACAGTGCAGGGAAAGCCCCTGGCAGTTCAGTGTGACCATAGTTTCAGCATTGGCTGAGGGCAGGAATCTGGTCTGACCAAACTATGAGCCCAAGGAGGTCTTAGACTGGCTGCATAACCTCATGGAGACCAATCCCTGCCCAGAACAGGCAAAGAGAGTCATTGCAGCTGACTGAAGGCAAACATGGCTCAACCACAATAGTAGAGTCCACACAATACACATGGAAGACACCCCTGAAGCATCAGATTCTGGTGAACAGAGGACATTACACTACAGGGCATTCGAGGACCTTTTCTTCATGATGCTATTAGTTTCAAGATCAGAAGACATGGCTGCCTTTCCTGATAAACAGAAACAAACACAGAGAGTTAGACAAAATGAAGAGATAGAGGAATATGTCCCAAGTAAAAGAACAGGACAGAATCATACCAAAACAGCTAAATGAATGGAGATAAGCAATATGCCTGAAAGAGGATTCCAACTAATGGTCATAAAGATACTTACTGGGATTGAGAAAAGAGTGGAGGACCTCAGAGAGATCTTCATAAAAAAGATAGAAAATGTAAAAAAGAACCAATCAAAGAAGAAGAACTCAATAACTGAAATAAAAAATACACTAGAGGGAATACATAGACTAGAGGAAGCAGGAGAACAGACCAGTGACCTGAAGGAGTACTAGAAAGCAACCAATCTAAACAGCAAAGAATAAATAAATAAATAAGGTCAAGGGAACTCAGTGACATCATCAAGCATAAAAACATTTTCACTATAGGAATCCCAGAAAGAGGAGAGAGAGAGAAAAGAAGACAGAGAATTTATCTGAAGAAATAATAGGTGAAACTTCCCTAATTTCGAGAGAAAAAATCAAGATATCTAGATCCAGGAGGCCCAGAGAGACCTCAACAAAATCAACCCAAGGAGGTCCATACCAAGATTCATAACAATTAAAGTAGGAAAAAGTAGTGACAAAGAGAATTTTAAAAGCAGCAAGAGAAAAGAAAAGTTACCTGCAAGGGAAACTCCATAAGGCTTCAGCTGATTTATCAGCAGAACTTTGCAGGCCAGAAGAGAGTGGCATGATATATTCAGTGCTGAAAGGAAAAAAAAAAATGCAATAAAAAATACTCTATCCAGCAAGGCTATCATTCAGAATAGAAGGATGGATAAAGAGTTTTCCAGACAAATAAAAGTAAGGAATTCATCACTATTAAGCCAGCATTACAAGAAACACTAAAGGGAATTCTCTGAGTGGAAAAAAGACCATAATCAGGGGTAAGAAAATTAGAAAGGAAAAAATTTCACAGATACATTCAAACATAATAAAAGTACATTAATCACTTATAAAACTGGCACAGATTAAAGCTCAAAAGCAGTAAAATCAATTAAGTCTACAAAAATCAGTCAAGGGATTCACACAATAAAAGGATATAAGGTATGACATCATATACATAAAATGTGGTGAGAAGGTGAGTAAAAATTAAGTGCTTTTAGAATGAGTTCAGACTTGGGGCACCTGGGTGGTTCACTCAGTTAAGCGACTGACTCTTGGTTTCAGCTCAGGTCGTGATCTCATGATCATGAGATCGAGCCCTGCATAGGGCTTTGTGCTTAGCATGGAGTCCACTTACTTTCCCTCAACCTTTCCCTCTCCCACTTGCCCCTGCTCTCTCTCTCTCTCTCTCTCAAATAAATAAATAAATCTTAAAAATAAATACAATGGGTTCATACATCATCCTCATATAGACTGCTATATGCACAGGATGTTATATATACACCTAATGGTAACCATAAATCAAAAACCTTTAATAGACATGCAAAAAATTGAGAAAGGAATCCAAGCATATCTCTAAAGAAAGCCATCAAACCATAAGGGAAGAAAGCAAGAGAAGGAAGAGAAAAGAACTACAAAAACACTGTAAAAAAAGAAAGTAGAAAAAAATGGCAATAAGTATGTATCAATCAATAATGGCATTGAATATAAATGGACTAAATGCTCCATCAGAAGACTCAGGGTGAAAGATACAAAAGTAGGGATCCGAAGGGGTACGTGCACCCCGATGTTTATAGCAGCAATGTCCACAATAGCCAAATTGTGGAAAGAGCCAAGATGTCCATCGACAGATGACTGGATAAAGAAGATGTGGTATATAT
>NW_027813937.1:0-278 GCF_054177405.1 Leptonychotes weddellii | reverse complement strand
TCTCTGTTCTCTCCATTCTTTCAGAATTCCTCTTTCTTATTGGAGTCTCTGGAACCATCCTATATGTTTCTTTTCTTTCTTTTAAGATTTTATTATTTATTTATTTATTTGCCAGAGAAAGAGAGAGAGAGAGAGCACAAGCAGGGGGAGTGGCAGGCAGAGGGTGAAGTAAGCTCCCTGCTGAGCAAGGAGCCCGACACGGGACTTGATTCCAGGACCCCAGGATCATGACCCTAGCCGAAGACAGACGCCCAATGACTGAGCCACCCATCCTATAT
>NW_027813936.1:0-278 GCF_054177405.1 Leptonychotes weddellii | reverse complement strand
TTGCTCCGTCCTGGTCGGGGAGGCTTTGACCCACCCAGAGTATGTGCATACTATTACTAGAAGATATCTGAACCCCCTACTCGGCTGCACATCTGTGGAGTCTACCTCTAGATCTTCGAAGGGGGCTGCTCCCATCCTCTGGACACCTGGCGGGGACCGTGGGCAGACCGAGCATTATGTTTAGCACATGTCATGCATCGTTCACTTGTTGCTCAGCACAGTGCTGGCAGCTGACTGATGTAGTAGTGCTTCTTGAGAAGGGCTTCTAATGCAGTTTT
>NW_027813935.1:0-278 GCF_054177405.1 Leptonychotes weddellii | reverse complement strand
GGCTCCCGCTGTGGCTATGGCTCCCGCTGTGGCTATGGCTCCAGCTGTGGCTATGGCTCCCGCTGTGGCTATGGCTCCAGCTGTGGCTATGGCTCCCGCTGTGGCTATGGATCCGGCTGTGGCTGCTAAACATTTTGGTATAGAACAGGATATTCCTCTTGCTGCTCATCATCGCTGCACATAGTACTGTGCCTTTCAAATGATCACTGCAAGTACAAGTCCAGTTGAAATCTCCCCATCCATGAACTTCATAGCAAAGTAAAGAATTATTACTGGCT
>NW_027813934.1:0-278 GCF_054177405.1 Leptonychotes weddellii | reverse complement strand
AGCCACCAGGCACATGTGACTATTGAAGGTAACTAATTATAGTTAAAAATTCATTTCCTCAGTGGCACTGACAGCATTTCTTCCTTCCTTCCTTCCTCTCTTTTCTTTCTTTCTCTCTTTCTCTCTTTGTTTCTTTTATTCTTTCAACATTTTATTTAACTTCAAGTTAGTTAACATATAGTGAATATTCATTTCAGGGGTAGAATTTGGTGTTTAATCACTTCCATGTGACACCCAGTGCTCATCACAACAAGTGTCCTCATTTTTCTTTTTTTATT
>NW_027813933.1:0-278 GCF_054177405.1 Leptonychotes weddellii | reverse complement strand
TGGCCCTGCCGCCCGTGAGCCTCCCCCCAGAACCAGGCTCGGGCCCACGGCCATGGGGGCTTGGCCTGGGCTGGTGCCGCAGGGGGTCCCAGGCCACGCTGCCTGGGCCGCCAGCAGACTTCTGTCCTGAAATGGCTCGTACGGAAGACCCAACTGCAGTTTCTCAATGACAATGAGGACGCGTTGTTTTCGGTGGCCACGGGCCAAGGGCTCTGACTGTGGTCTTGCCTCGCCTGCTGGGAGAGACATCTGGGAAGGGGGCGTGGCTGTACCAGCCC
>NW_027813932.1:0-278 GCF_054177405.1 Leptonychotes weddellii | reverse complement strand
GTCGATGGACATCTTGGCTCTTTCCATAGTTTGGCTGTTGTGGACATTGCTGCTATAAACATCGGGGTGCACGTACCCTTTCGGATCCCTACTTTTGTATCTTTGGGGTAAATACCCAGTTCCAATGGCTTTTAAATGCTGGACTTTTCAGTTCTTCCAGGGGCTTTACCCTAAGGCCTCAGGCTTGGGCTTTGTTTTCCCCTGGGCTGGAACCACCAGCAGCCTCAGGTCATTCTCTTGCCATGCCTTGCCGGGTGGGAAGACAGGGCTGGAACTCC
>NW_027813931.1:0-278 GCF_054177405.1 Leptonychotes weddellii | reverse complement strand
GTTGCTGCCTGTGTTCTCCTCAGGATTTTGATGGATTCCTGTCTCACATTTAGGTTTATCATCCATTTTGAGTTTATCTTTGTGTATGGTATAAGAAAATGGTCCAGTTTCATTCTTCTAGATGTGGCTGTCCAATTTTCCCAACACCATTTGTTGAAGAGACTGTCTCTTTTCCATTGGATATATATATATATTTTTTTGAAACTTCGATGGCTAAGTTTTTTTTTTTAGTTTTTCACTTTTATTACTCTTTTTAAAAATTTTTTAATTGTTATGTT
>NW_027813930.1:0-278 GCF_054177405.1 Leptonychotes weddellii | reverse complement strand
TTCGCAAATCGGGCCAGTCGAGCACGAGGCTCCTGGAACCCACACCGTTCTGGGATGAGGCTAGGTAGGGGGCTATGCAACCAGGCTCACAGAAATCCCAGACATGGAGAACTGTGACCAGGTATGTACCAAATTCCCTGGTCCGTTTTCTATAAAAGACCGACCGTAAAAGCCCTCAGGTGGGGGACCCCTCTCCAGAGACTTTCCTTTTCTGTTCTCACGGTTACTGAGTAAACTTTCATTTCACCTTTTGGTGTCCAAGAGATTCATTCATTGAC
>NW_027813929.1:0-278 GCF_054177405.1 Leptonychotes weddellii | reverse complement strand
TTTTTTTTTAACTGAATACCCAAGAGTAAAAAAAATAAATAAATAAATGCAAGTCAAACATTTTGTTTTGTGTCAAAGGCATCCTAACATTATAAGATGGACATAGGGGATTTTCTAACAACCTTCTTATCAGTTTCATTTTTCAGGGGATGGGCATCATCTATAATCAGTACTTGAAATTTCAATTTATACTCACCTCTAAGATGCATGAAAAACAATTAACTGCCTGAAAGACAAGTTTAGGCTGCAGTGACTATAATTTCAATACACTTAGAAAC
>NW_027813928.1:0-278 GCF_054177405.1 Leptonychotes weddellii | reverse complement strand
GACCCACGGACGCCAGGGACAACTCACCTTGGACAGCTTCAGGGGCCCTTGCTCCGTGATCCCCGAGAGCTCAGCCTCATTGCTGAAGACCTTGGTGATGCCCATTTTGCTCAGGACGGTTTTCAGATCGTAGGTTCCAGAGATGGACAGTTTGGGCAAACGTAAACTGGCAGACCTGTCACGACAGGAAACAAGGGGGTTTCACACATGGAGTGTCTCATTTCTGGCTGTTTCTGCCTCCCACAGGAGGACTGGAGGTGTGCATGGGTTTATTCTAT
>NW_027813927.1:0-2739 GCF_054177405.1 Leptonychotes weddellii | reverse complement strand
GATGTAATGTATGGGGATTAACATAAGAATAAAAAAAAATGTAAAAAAAAAAGAAACTGTCAGAATAAAAAAAAAAAAACAAAAACCCCTATGATCTTTTCAATAGATGCAGAAAAAACATTTGACAAAGTACAACATCCATTCATGATAAAAACCCTCAAAAAAGTAGGGACAGAGGGAACATATCTCAACATAATAAAGGCCATCTATGAAAAACCCACAGCTAATATCATCTTCAATGGGAAAAACTGAGTGCTTTTCCTCTATGGTCAGGAACAAAACAGAGATGTCCACTCTCACCACTGTTACTTAACATACATAGTATGAAGTACTTGCCACAGCATCCAAAAAGAAAGAAAAGGCATCCAAATTGGCAAGGAAGAAGAAAAACTTTCACTATTTGTGGATGACATGATACTCTATATAGAAAACCTGAAAGACTCCACAAAAAATTGCTAGAACTGTATACGTGACTTCAGCAAAGTCACAGGGCACAAAATCAACATACGGAAGTCTGTTGCATTTCTACATACCAATAATGAAGCAGCAGAAAGAGAAATTAAGGAATCACTCCCATTTACAATTGCACCAAAAACAATAAGATACCTAGGAATAAAACTAATGTAAGAGGTGAAAGACCTGTACTCTGAACAGTTTTGCTAAACACTGATAAAGGAAATTGAAGATCGGGTGCCTGGGTGGCTCAGTTGGTTAAGCGACTGCCTTCGGCTCAGGTCATGATCCTGGAGTCCCTGGATCGAGTCCCACATCGGGCTCCCTGCTCGGCAGGGAGTCTGCTTCTCCCTCTGACCCTCCCCCCTCTCATGTGCTTGCTCTCTCTCATTCTCTCTCTCTCAGATAAATAAATAAAATCTTAAAAAAAAAAAAGAAATTGAAGATGACACAAAGAAATGGAAAAACATTCCACATTCATGGATTAGAAGAACAAATATTTTTAAAATGCTTATAATACCCAAAGCAATTTATACATTTCATGCAATCCCTATCCAAATACCAACAGTATTTTTCACAGAGCTAGAACAAACAATCCTAAAATTTGTATGGATCCACAAAAGACCCCAAATAGCCAAAGCAATCTTGAAGGAGAAATGTAAAGCTGGAGGCATTACAATTCTGGACTTCAAGTTATATTACAAAACTGTAATATAATCAAAACAATACGGTACTGGCACAAAAAAGACACATAGATCAACAGAATAGAAAACCCAGAAATGAACCCCCAATTATATGGTCAATCTTCATTCAACAAAGCAGGAAGGAACATCCAATGAAAAAAAAACTCTCTTCAACAAATGGTGTTGGGAATACTAGACAGCAACATGCAAAAGAATGAAAATGGACCACTTTCTTACACCATACACACAAAAAAAACTGAAAATGGATTAGAGACTTAAATGTGAGACGTAAAATCATAAAAATCCTAAAAGAGAACACAAGAAGTATACTCTCCGACATCGGCCACAGCAACTTCTTTCTAGACTTGTCGTCTGTGGCAAGGGAAACAAAAGCAAAAATAAACTACTGAGATTCATCAAAATAAAAAGCTTGTGCACAGCAAACAATCAACAAAACTAAAAGGCAACCTACGGAATGGGAAAAGATTTTTGCAAATGACATATCTGATAAAAGGTTAGCATCCACAATATATAAAGAACTTATAAAACTTGGGCACCTGGCTGGCTCAGTTGGTGGAGCATGTGACTCTTGATCTTGGGGTCGTGGGTTCAAGCCCCACATTGGGTGTAGAGATTACTTAAAAATAAAATCTTAAAAAAAAAAAAAGAACTACTAAAACTCAATACCCAGAAAACAAATAATCTAATTTAAAAATGGGCATGGGGCACCTGGGTGGCTCAGTCATTAAGGGTCTGCCTTCAGCTCAGGTCATGATCCCAGGATCCTGGGATCGAGCCCCACATTGGGCTCCCTGCTCTGCGGGAAGCCTGCTTCTCCCTCCCCCACTTCCCCGGCTTGTGTTCCCTCTCGCTGTGTCTCTGTCAAATAAATAAATAAAAATCTTTAAAAAATAATAATAAAAATAAAAAATAAAAATGGGCAGAAGACATGAACAGACATTTCTCCAAAGACATACAGATTGCCAACAGACACAAGAAAAAGATGTTCATTATCACTTACATCAGAGAAATGCAAATCAAAACGACAATAAGATATCACCTCACACCTGTCAGAATGGCTAAAACCAACAACACAAGAAACAGGTTTTGGTGAGGATGTGGAGAAAAAGGAACACTTGTGTATGCTGGTGGCAATGCAAATTGGTGCAGCCACTATAGGAAACAGTATGGAGGTTCTTCAAAAAGTTAAAAATAGAGCTACCCTATGACCCAGCAATTGCACTACCAGGTATTTACCCAAAGAATACAAAAACACTAGTTCAAAGAGTACATGCATCCCTATGTGTACAGCAGCATTATTTGCAATAGCCAAGATATGGAAGCAGCCCAAATGTCCATCAACAGATGAGTAGATAAAGAAGATGTGGTATATATATATACAATGGAATATTATTTAGCCATTAAAAAGAATGAAATCTTGCCATTGGCAACAACATGGATAGAGCTAGAGATTATAATGCTAAGTGAAATAAGCCAGTCAGAGAAAGATAAATACCATATGATGTCACTCATATGTAGAATTTAAGAAACAAAACAAGCAAAGGCAGGGGGAAGGAGAGACAAATCAAGAAACAGGACTCTT
>NW_027813926.1:0-278 GCF_054177405.1 Leptonychotes weddellii | reverse complement strand
GCCTGGGTGGCTCAGTTGGTTAGGCGACTGCCTTCGGCTCAGGTCATGATCCTGGAGTCCCGGGATCGAGTCCCACATTGGGCTCCCTGCTCGGCAGGGAGTCTGCTTCTCCCTCTGACCCTCCTCCCTCTCATGCTCTCTGTCTCTCATTCTCTCTGTCTCAAATAAATAAATAAAATCTTTAAAAAAAAAAAAAAAACAGCAATGAAATACTACTACACATCCACTGGCATGGCTAATATCTGAAGCCTTGACAATACCAAATGGTGACAAGGATG
>NW_027813925.1:0-278 GCF_054177405.1 Leptonychotes weddellii | reverse complement strand
TTAAACTCAACACCCAAAGAACAAATGATCCAATCAAGAAATGGGCAGAAGACATGAACAGACTTTTTTCCAAAGAAGCCATCCAAATGGCCAACAGACACATGAAAAAGTGCTCAACATCGCTTGGCATCAGGGAAATCCAACATAGGATATTTTAAAAGGGTAGGTATGAGGAGGAGGATTTCCCAAGTAAATTAATCTTGAAATTGGAATTCTTTCAGTCTTGAATGGGTTACACTTCTCCCCTGCCCCCATTTACTAATTACTAATAAAATACA
>NW_027813924.1:0-278 GCF_054177405.1 Leptonychotes weddellii | reverse complement strand
CTCTCTCTCTCTCTCTCTAAGAAAATCTTTAAAGGGGCTCCTGGATGGCTCAGTAGGTTAAGGGTCTGTCTTTGGCTCAGGTCATGATCCCAGGGTCCTGGGATCAAGCCCACGTCAGGCTCCCTGCTCAGCAGGGAATCTGCTCCTCCCTCTGCTCCTCTACCACGCACTCGTGCTCTCTCTCTTGCTTACACTCTCTCTTAAATAAATAAATAAAATCTTGAAAAAAATCCTTTAAGAAAAACAATAAAGTGGTGTCCTAGGTGTTAAAAAAACAT
>NW_027813923.1:0-278 GCF_054177405.1 Leptonychotes weddellii | reverse complement strand
TTCTGCTCATTTATATAAGTTGACCAGGAAAGCAAACTGTATTCCTTTTTGGTCCCCTGGCAGGCAGTTCTGCCAAGCAATAGCTCAAAATCACCAATATGGTGGTTAAGGTATGAGAGACAGAATTCAGAGCTTGTCAGTGTGAAATGTGGCAGAATGGGGGTTACATCAAAGACAATAACCTCTCTTACTCTAAACCCGAGAAACCCCTAATTTTCGTTGGACTTTTACTACCTACTTCATCCTGACATGTGTTATAATGTAAGTTACTATATGAT
>NW_027813922.1:0-278 GCF_054177405.1 Leptonychotes weddellii | reverse complement strand
GAATGGTTTGATCCCTATCCAGCTGAATTCCTGAGAGGAGACGAAATCCAGGTCTCCTACTCCTCCGCCATCTTGCTCCGCCCCCTTGTTTTATATCATTTTTTAATCTGAACTTACAGACAGATCTTTAATAAATAAATTTAAAGAAGCCAAAAGAAGATATCAGGAGTCTTTCATTTTTTCCTTATTTGATTAAAACTTTGTAAGACATCTTTTTTTTTTTTAAGATTTATTTGTTTATTAGAGAGAGAGCACACACATGCAGGGAGGGGCGGAGG
>NW_027813921.1:0-278 GCF_054177405.1 Leptonychotes weddellii | reverse complement strand
CTGACTTGAGGGGCGCCTGGGTGGCTCAGTCTTTAAGCGTCTGCCTTCCGCTCAGGTCATGATCCCAGAGTCCTGGGATCGAGCCCCACATCGGGCTCCCTGCTCAGCCGGGAGACTGCTTCTCCCTCTCCCACTCCCCCTGCTTGTGTTCCCTCTCTCGCTGTATCTCTGTGTGTCAAATAAATAAATAAAATCTAAAAAAAAAAAGAAAAGAAAAGAATAGATATCCCTCATTTTGTTTATCCATTCATCTTTTGATGGATACTTGCTTTGTTTCT
>NW_027813920.1:0-278 GCF_054177405.1 Leptonychotes weddellii | reverse complement strand
TCGAGTCAGGGCGAGCCAGACTTTTTCGGGGCGACGGGTGGTGTGGGGAGGAGAAGCGGTGGCAGCAAACACTCACCGCGCCCCTATGTCCCTGGCACGGGGCTAAGCTCTTTATAGATAACACTTGGAAGCAACCACCAGCCCACCCCAAGAGAGCCTAACAGCGATTGCGGTACTCTCTGAGGCCACTCACAGGGTTGTTTTTTTTTTTTTTTTTTTTGATAGGGTGTTAATTTGGAAACATCTGTGTAGATATTTAAGAGATGAAGGAGGACATA
>NW_027813919.1:0-278 GCF_054177405.1 Leptonychotes weddellii | reverse complement strand
TTGTTAGCCACCATACATTACATCATTAGTTTTTGATGTAGTGTTCCATGATTCTTTGTTTGCGTATAACACCCAGTGCTCCATGCAATACGTGCCCTCTTTAATACCCAACACCAGGCTAACCCATCCCCCCACCCCCCCCCCAAAACCCTCAGTTTGTTTCTCAGAGTCCATAGTCTCTCATGGTTCGTCTCCCCCTCCGATTTCCCCCCTTCATTTTTCCCTTCCTACTATCTTCTTTTTTTCTTTTTCTTTTTTAAACATATAATGTATTATTT
>NW_027813918.1:0-278 GCF_054177405.1 Leptonychotes weddellii | reverse complement strand
TTGTAGCATCCCCAGCAAGTTAATACACGGTCTCTACCTCTTCCACCTTCTACAGCTGCTAGCATTCCTTGGCTTGTGTCCACATCACTCCAATCTCTGCCTTGATGGTTACACATGTAGGCAAATCTCTCTCTGCTTCCCTCTTATAAAGACACAGGTGAGGGCCCCTGGGTGGCTCAGTCGGTTAAGTGTCTGCCTTTGGCTCAGGTCATGATCCCAGAGTCCTGGGATGGAGTCCCACATTGGATTCCCTGCTCAGCAGGGAGCCTGCTTCTCCC
>NW_027813917.1:0-278 GCF_054177405.1 Leptonychotes weddellii | reverse complement strand
TGTAGGTACAGACCGCATTTTGTTTATCAGTTCATTAGCCCTTGACTTTTGCTGAAGGCGCAGTGTGGAGAAGTGGGGTCTGAGTGGTGCTTGTTATAGGAGGTTCCCTGTACAGTGTGCTGCCCCACGAAATACACTGCCACCGGAGATTCTCGATTACTCCAGCTGTTGTGTTCCCCTTTGTCTCTGAATTCCTGAAGCACCTGCAGTCAGTGAACTTTAACACTTATCTCCAGTGAGTTCCTGTTGTTTGCCCTCCCCACAGTTAAACTCCGAGC
>NW_027813916.1:0-2739 GCF_054177405.1 Leptonychotes weddellii | reverse complement strand
CTGGGTGGCTCAGTTGGTTAAGCGACTGCCTTCGGCTCAGGTCATGATCCTGGAGTCCCTGGATCGAGTCCCGCATCGGGCTCCCTGCTCGGCAGGGAGCCTGCTTCTCCCTCTGACCCTCCCCCCTCTCATGTGCTCTCTCTCTCTCATTCTCTCTGTCTCAAATAAATAAATAAAATCTTTAAAAAAAAAAAAAGAAATATTGTATAATATCTTCCAAACATTTATTTCAAGTTTACTATTTTAGTAAGGAAAACTGTCAGAACTGTTTCTTTTTATTTTTAGAAAAGGTATATTCAGTCCAAAAATATCCTTTCTGATGTTATTAATTCCCCAAGTATAGATCAAATCCTGCTTAGGGTATGCCACTTACAGGTAGGAAACACTACAATTTTAGAGCAAGCAGTGAAATATAAGAACAATCGATACTTTTAAGGCAAGCCTATATTGAAGACATACCTTTGAGTTGAATTCTACTCCCATCAGTCTGCTGTGCATAACCCTGATGTTTTTTGTATGATTACATTTACAAGTTCTGTGGTAGACTCTTGAGCAGGCTCCCTTCTTCTATGGTGGTGAGTCTGGAGAGTTACAACCAAAAGCTCCGGGTCAGGAAAAGTAGGTGTGGCTTTTTGGGGCTGTGCCGCCCAGCCCCTAGAATGTAGTTGGCAGTCTCCTCCCCTTCCTGCACTTGAGCTCTTCACAGTGTGCGCACTGGAATGACAGGCATTCCTGTGTGAGGAGAGCCAGCGTGAAGACATATTTGTAAGAACCACAAGTGCCCAGGCCAGGATACAGGGAACAGAAACTCCAGCAGATTAACTGATCTCATGCTCTTTCCTGATGTTTGGGAGTGACGCTGAGAGAGGAGTGCCTGTCCCCTCTCTATGTGGATTTATCTTTTAAGAAAAGTTTTCTTTGGTCCGGGACAGTTTGTTGTCGTGAGATACATCAGACAATTTAATCATGGGGCAAGCTGACGTCTCCAGACCGGTAAATCCAGATGCAGTTGGTGAGTAATAGAAGGCAAGGAAACAAAATCTTGACAGAGGCAAGGCAGATGAATAGGTGAGATTGAATATTTTATAGGAAGTTGAAGGTTGTGAGGGTTTTGTTGTTTGTAACTTTAGGACATTTACAACTTTGTAAAGAATGAATGAAAATTTGTAAGTTGTTTTTCACTCAATTATATTAATTTACCACTTATAGTTTTGTCTTACTTGATCCCTTTGGAGTTTTTTTTTATATATACTGCTAGGAAACCATCTATTAATTTCTTGCTCTTGCAGAAGATAAGTACTACAGGAAATCGTATTTAGAATTCAGTGTTGTTTTACTAGCATGTTGCGGGACTTGAGATATATATGGCATAGAACTAGAACTGTTGACTTCTGTAAGTTGGACCATTTTCAAGAATTGTTATAATTTCTTAGATTCAATTATACATTCTCCAAATAAGTCTCCGGCTTTTCCCATTGTGCTGGTATTTCCATTTCTCATAAGGCAGTTCTTTGGTATAAACATTTCTGATGTCAGTGCTTTACATTTGAAGTGTTATTGTCTCAGAGGTAGCTAGAGACCAAGCTGGTAATTGCAAGTGTAGCTTAGAGTTTCAAGGCTTGTGAGTGAAATGAAAGTCCATTGTCCCTGAAGACTCATTTTCCCACCTGTGTGGGGTTTTGTGTAAGATGAAGATGTAAAGGTGGGAAAAGTAGTTTTAAGTGGAATTGTTAAAGGGTTGGAAATATAAACAAAGTGGGGGAAAGCCTGGGAATCATTTCTTGACATTACACTTAAAAAAAAGATTTGTACCTTCTCTTTGATTTCGGAAGCAGCAGAAAACATGTTCAGTCCTAGGCTGCTCTTTTTTTCAGAAATGAAAAATGTTGATGACTTTAAAGAAAAGTTTAAAGTGTGAGAACACAGGTAACATTCCCAAATGTCTTGTAATTTAGTATTATTTAGTTGGTTTTTTTTAAGATTTTATTTATTTATTTGACACAGAGAGAGAGACAACGAGAGAGGGAACACAAGGGGGGAGTGGGAGAGGGGGAAGCAGGCCTCCCACCGGGGAGGGAGCCCAATGCGGGGCTTGATCCCAGGACCATGATCTCAGGATCATGACCAGAGCCGAAGGCAGTCACCCAACTGACTGAGCCACCCAGGCCCCTCAATGTTACTTAGTTTCTAAAAGTGTGTTTTCCCCCTGAGAACTTGCCAGATGAAATTACTACAAAGTATTTTTCATGTTTTACTGAAACTGAAGCACATGGATCAAAAAGTGAGTCAGCAACAGATTTTTAGGACCAAAGTCAGGACTTGATTCACTTTACCTTGATCACCAGGAATTTTTAATTTTTAAAAAATTTTTAATGAAATGTTTCATAAATAGAATAAGGCCTAGAGAAAAATATAAAGGATCCTCTGGGGCCACTGCCCAGCTTAAGAAATGAAATTAAAAAGAGAGATATCCCACCTCACCCCTAGCTCTATGTCTGCATTCCCTTGTGATGACATTTTGTTTCTTTGCTCCCAGAGGTAACCATTCTCCTGAATTTGGTAAATTCACTTTTGGGCCACTAAATTCTCCTGCCGTTCTTGATTAATAAGGATGAATAAGGATCTAAACAATGCTAGACATTTATCTATGAGACGGAAATGAATGGTCTTTGAAAAGCAAGAAATGGGTAAGGAGGTATAACTTACTAATAGGATATAACTTACTTATGAAGAATGCCC
>NW_027813915.1:0-278 GCF_054177405.1 Leptonychotes weddellii | reverse complement strand
TGTATTTGAGTTCTTTCCGACTTTCCTCTTGTGATTGAGTTCTAGTTTCAAAGCATTGTGGTGCATTGACCAAGTCTATTAGCACCATTTTTTCCCAACAGTATTTGCTAACTGTATGTCTGTCACATTTTGGTAATAAGAATTACCAAAGAATTTGGCAAGAAGAATATTTCAAACTTTTTGATTATTATTATATTTGTTATGGTAATTCATGATTTATGATCACAACTTGTTGAAAGCTCAGATGCTGGTTAGCATTTTTCAGCAATAAGGTATTT
>NW_027813914.1:0-278 GCF_054177405.1 Leptonychotes weddellii | reverse complement strand
GCTCAGGTCATGATCCCGGGTCCTGGGATCAAGTTCCATTATCGGGCTCCTTGTTCAGCTGGGAGTCTGTTTCTCCCTCTGCCTGCCCCACCCCCTACTTGTGTTCTCTCTCTCTCTCTCTCTCTCTCTCTCGGACAAATAAATAAAATCTTTAAAAAAAATGGGAGAAAGAAACCATGAATAAGAGGATGAGAAAAATGGTACTCTTAGCAGAAACAAGAAAGCAAGCCAGATTGAGTGCAAATCTTTCTAAAAACACTAGAATTGTTAGAAGTGAT
>NW_027813913.1:0-278 GCF_054177405.1 Leptonychotes weddellii | reverse complement strand
TGCCCTAGAGCAGTACCCAGAGTTTGCAAAACTGCCAATTTATAGCTCATAGCCGTTGGTCTTATTTTCTTTTTTCTTTTTTTTTTTTTTTTTAAGATTTTATTTATTTATTTCAGAGAGAGAGAATGAGAGAGAGCACATGAGAGGGGGGAGGGGCAGAGGGAGAAGCAGACTCCCCACCGAGCAGGGAGCCCGATGCAGGACTCAATCCTGGGACTCCAGGATCATGACCTGAGCCGAAGGCAGTCGCTTAACCAACTGAGCCACCCAGGCGCCCT
>NW_027813912.1:0-278 GCF_054177405.1 Leptonychotes weddellii | reverse complement strand
CTGGTTGCTCTGCAATCTTACTAACATTTGGCATTCTAAGTCTTATTGTTTTTCACTACTCTGTTGGGTGTCTAATTGTAGGTTATTAGGTTTTAATTTAAATTTGCCTAATGACTAATGAGGTCGTGCATGCTTTTTGCATCCTATTTCAGAAATCTCTGTCTAGATGAATGGATAAAGAAGATGTGGTATATATATATACAATGGAATATTATGCAGCCATCAAAAGGAATGAGATCTTGCCATTTGCAACGACGTGGATGGAACTGGAGGGTATT
>NW_027813911.1:0-278 GCF_054177405.1 Leptonychotes weddellii | reverse complement strand
GAGTAGGCCAGGAGAATGAAATTTTACGCATAAGTGAAGGAACTGACCTTAGTAGAGCAGGGAGAGCCCATCCATAGTAAGAGGGTGAAGGGAGAACCTGGCCTATGCAGGAGCAGATTCTGGCAACTGGGTAGAGGCTATAGGTATGTGTGGATGTTTGTTTCTGATTGCTTCTATTTTTCAATTAAATCATATTATCATTAGTGTTCTGAAGATAGGAAAAGCTTAGTTTAATAGAAAGAGCTCCGCTGGAAGAATTAGGAGGACTGGATTCTCAT
>NW_027813910.1:0-278 GCF_054177405.1 Leptonychotes weddellii | reverse complement strand
ATGATCCAGGAGTCCCACAGTCGAGCCTCACGTCAAGCTCCCCACTCAGTGGGGAGTCTGCTTCTCCCTTTGACCCTACCCCCCCCATGCTCTCTCTCTCTCACTCTCTCTCTCAAATAAATAAATAAAATCTTTTAAAAAAGCCTCCCCTATCCTGAGGTTAAAGATATGGTCCTGTATTTTCTTCTAAAAGTTTTAAAGTTTTGTTTTTCATGTTTTATCTTTTATCCACATATTTTTTTTGTTTATAGTGAAAGAGGAATTCAGTTGCATTTATT
>NW_027813909.1:0-278 GCF_054177405.1 Leptonychotes weddellii | reverse complement strand
TGTAAACGAGACACTATATCAAAAGAAGGGGAATTAAGTCAAATTTAAGCTCCACTTTTTGGAAGAATATAAAAAAAAAAACAACTGGGGATATATGTTAAAAACACTGTATTATTTAAAAAAAAAATATTTGGGGGGATAATCTGAGACTCTGGCAAATAGCCTGCTACTCCTTAAAGTGTTTTACTTATACCAAAGCCAAGCTGAAGGATAAGTAACATCCTTAAATCAGAAAGAAATGAACTTGTAGATCTTTTCTCTTCCATTTTCAGTTTTTT
>NW_027813908.1:0-278 GCF_054177405.1 Leptonychotes weddellii | reverse complement strand
GAGTTGAAGAAATATTTGAAGAAATAATGACCAAGAATTTTCTAAAATAAAAACAGATACCAAACTGCAGACATAGGAAGATTATATAAAACCAGGCAGGATAAATAATAACAACAACAAACCTATACCTAGGCATATAGGTTTGTTGTTCTTTATAGATTTTGGATACTAGCCCTTTATCTGATATGTCATTTGCAAACATCTTCTCCCACTCTGTTGGTTGTCTTTTGGTTTTGTTGACTGTTTCCTTTGCTGTGCAAAAGCTTTTTATCTTGAAG
>NW_027813907.1:0-278 GCF_054177405.1 Leptonychotes weddellii | reverse complement strand
TGAGGGGCTCCGGCGGCCGTGTGCACCTGTCCGGCCGGGACCCAGCCCAGCATTTGTCTGCGTGGCACGACGGGCCGCCGTGACCTGGTTCCAGCTTCAGAGCGACGCCAGGCTCTGGGGAGTGAGGCTGCCTTGACGTGGATGGACCTCGGGTGCTCTGGGCAGCTTTGTCCACGAGGCCTTTCATCCTCAGGATGGGAGACGCGCCCAGCGGGGATCAAAGACAAAGTGGAGGATGAGGCCACGGGCTGTTTCTCAACCTTCCTGGAACAGAGGGT
>NW_027813906.1:0-278 GCF_054177405.1 Leptonychotes weddellii | reverse complement strand
GGCCAGCCCAGGTTCAGAGGCTCCTCTTGCTGGGAGTTGCTGTGAAGGGTATACATAGAGGAAGGGAGGAGAATTGGGTTTGAGTCTGCCCCAGGCCCTGGGCCAGGTGCTCCATGGACCTCATTTCACTTAGGCCCCAAATGACTTTACAGTGAGTCCCTTCCCACCAGGGGGGAAATGCTTGCCTGGCCCATGGCCCAGCAGCAAGTAAGTGGTGAGCCCAGGTGTGAACCCGGGTCCGTTGATGCTTAAGGCATGTCTGGATTTCCTGCTTGCCT
>NW_027813905.1:0-278 GCF_054177405.1 Leptonychotes weddellii | reverse complement strand
TGATTCCTTCTTCTAAGTGTTTTCTTCTAAGTGTTACTTCTTACATTTAAGTATTTGATCCATCTAAATTATTTATTTTTTTTTTTTTGTATATGGTGTGAACTAAGGGCTTCACTTCATTCTTTTACATGTGTTTATCCAGTTGTCCCAACACTATCTGTTGAAATTTACAGTATTTTTGAGTGTATTTCTTTGTATGGCTTTTTTTTAGTGGTTGCTCTAGGTATTATGTTACATGTACAAAATTTATCAAAATCTACTGGGGTAGGGCGCCTGGG
>NW_027813904.1:0-278 GCF_054177405.1 Leptonychotes weddellii | reverse complement strand
TCTTACAAACTACTGTATGAGTCATATTTATGCAAAACCATGTTCAAATAAATATAATATTCTGAACGACTCTGTTTTCGCACTGAATCTACGAATAAAACTGACCCTCTAGGACACGGGTCCGCCAACGATTTCTGTGCAGGGCCAGACAGTACATACTTTGGCTTTGCAGGCCAGGTGGTTCTGTGACGACTCTCAACAAGCCGCCACAGATGGGACAGAAAGGAGTGGGTGTCGCTGTGCTCCCAGCTCTGAAATTGGAATTTGGTATGATTTTC
>NW_027813903.1:0-278 GCF_054177405.1 Leptonychotes weddellii | reverse complement strand
GTACTTGGTCTGCAAACATCTTTTAGGTTAAAAATTACCACTTAATCCTTTGCTTAAATAATTCCTTGTTTTTGGACAGCTTGGCGGTGGGGGTGGAGGGCACGGATGCTAAGAATAAGGGTGAAATGGGGCGCCTGGGTGGCTCAGTTGGTTAAGCAACTGCCTTCGGCTCAGGTCATGATCCTGGAGTCCCGGGATCAAGTCCCATATCGGGCTCCTTGCTCAGCAGGGGGTCTGCTTCTCCCTCTGATCCTCCCCCCTCTCATGCTCTCTCTCTC
>NW_027813902.1:0-278 GCF_054177405.1 Leptonychotes weddellii | reverse complement strand
CCTATCAATATTGATCAAGAGAAAAATGTGTTTCATTTATTTTAGTTGATACCAATAGAAGTCTCAATCACTTTGATTACAAATGCTTGAAAATAGTGAAAACCAATGCATAGAAAATGCATGACTGAGGGGCGCCTGGGTGGCTCAGTTGGTTAAGCGACTGCCTTCGGCTCAGGTCATGATCCTGGAGTCCCGGGATTGAGTCCCGCATTGGGCTCTCTGCTCGGCAGGGAGTCTGCTTCTCCCTCTGACTCTCCTCCCTCTTATGCTCTCTGTCT
>NW_027813901.1:0-278 GCF_054177405.1 Leptonychotes weddellii | reverse complement strand
GGATGAGAGTGCTCTCCAGTTGCTTTTATTGGATCTGGAAAACTTATGGGGACTGTGAGACAGAACCCAGGATGTAGCCACAAAGGAAACTCAGCTCCATGACATGGAGAATTGCTCAGGCTGCTACTGAGAAGAACACAAAACCACAAAATATTTAAATTTCCTTGCACTCTAACTTAAAATTTTTAGAGAGTTTTGGGGCCTTAACTCACAGGACAAGATTATTTGATTTCAGTCTGTGGGACTTTAATTTCCTTTAATTTCTTTTAGGTTGTGAG
>NW_027813900.1:0-278 GCF_054177405.1 Leptonychotes weddellii | reverse complement strand
TTGCTACATCTTGATTGCAGCCTTCATCTCTGATAGCTCACCACAGATCCTGGCCCCTGCCTGTTTGTGTTCCAACTTATTCATTTCACATTAAGACTGGGACATGACCCATTCCACGCTTGGCAAGGGTTTCGGTGGGTAAAGTCATCAAGAGTTTGCCGAGATGTAGCATTTCCCAGAAAGCCTTGAGTCATAAGAAGGGAGCCAAAACGAGAACTGCCAGTGAATGAGGACAGAAAAGAGGCCAAAACCAAAGAATAAGGGTGGGTCACGTAGAC
>NW_027813899.1:0-278 GCF_054177405.1 Leptonychotes weddellii | reverse complement strand
TACCATTGATAGGCTCACTGTGATGTACTGATAGGAGTATGGGAAAAAAATAGCTGGAGAAAATATTTTGGGGGAATATCTTATTCTATCTCTATACCTACAAATTCCCCTCCTCACTGTATCATTGAAGGAACCATCAGCACTACCTAGATACTTACAGAACTCCAAGGTCAATCCTTGAAGAGATGCTTTCCTATCTTCAAGGTATACCTGCAGTAATCCCATAGTCAATGAAATAGTGAAGGGCACTATGATAAATTACCTGGATATCTACTAAT
>NW_027813898.1:0-278 GCF_054177405.1 Leptonychotes weddellii | reverse complement strand
GAGGGCGGGAGAGAGGGAGGGAAGGAGAGAGGGAGAGAGAGACAAAGAGAAAAGAGGGAGAAAAGGATTTTAAATATTCTGATTAATGGTAGCATGATCAGAATTAATCCATTGTGTTCATACATGACTCTTTAGACAGGCAGCTTTCATTTGAATATAGTTTTTTAAAAGTCAACTGTATACCATGAACTGTATACCAGCGGGAAACAAAGAAAAAATATAAAAATTTTGAGGCTTCTTCTATGTCACAGGAAGTTAAACAAGTCAAGATAAGTTAT
>NW_027813897.1:0-278 GCF_054177405.1 Leptonychotes weddellii | reverse complement strand
ACACACACACACACACACACTTCTAAGATAATGTATAATTTTTTCCACTGGTCATAGATTCACAGTTCAATAGATTCACATATGCAGGGAGTTTAAGCTATTTGCTGTCTTTTTTGCCTCTGACCACTTTTATTGGTACTTGTTATCTGCAGTAGATCAGCCATGCATTGTACAGCTGGACCAGTTTGCCACTATTAAAGGAAACCTGTCCTTGCTTGCTATGTTCTAAATCACGTGTGACGGAATTGTTTTATTCTCCAAAATCTGGAATCGGTCTT
>NW_027813896.1:0-2741 GCF_054177405.1 Leptonychotes weddellii | reverse complement strand
GCTTGGTCCAGTATTTATTGGTCTGGGACAGCTATGTTTCTGAGTGTACTTTATTCTTTAGGGCTTGGAAGTTATATACAATATATTGGTAATACAGAGGCTGGTGATATGTCCATGACACAGATGAATGGACATTGTCACATATCCAGTTAGCCTATAGGCATGTTCTTTTGAAAACCTTATTTCCTCCATAGGGATTAGTTAACTTTTCCAAAAAGTCTGTTGTGACCTGCATTCTTCAGATGTTATCATTTACAACTACATACTTCTGGTGAGATTTCTGTTCTAGAGTATATTGCTGATCTCTCTGTTGTATCTGGAAATATCTTACTTGCCAGGTATATAATTATAGGTTGGCAGTTTTATTCTCCCATTGTTTTAAAGATATTCTTCCATTGTGTATTCACCTCCCTTATTTCTTTTGAATAGTCATCTGTAAGTCATATTTTTCCTCCTATGAAGTAATGTGTATTTATTTTTTTGGCTGCCTATAAAATTAGTTTGTCTTTACTTTGTAGCAATTTTACTGTAATATGGACAGGAATGTTTATCTTATGATTTATCCTGATTGTAGATTATCACACCTGTTGAATATCTGCCTTGATGTATTTCATCATTTTGGGATAATTTGAGTTCATTATCTTCTCATTTTTTCCCTCAATCACATTATTTATCACTGTTCCCTTTTTGGGACTCCTTTACATATATGCTAGAATTTCTCACAGTGTCCTTTATATCTATAATGTTCTTTTCTTTATTATATTTTATTTTTCTGTGTGCTTCAGTAAGGATATTTTATACTGATCTATCTTCCAATTCATTAGTTCAGTATTCCACTGTGTTCTATCTGATGTTATAATTTTTATTTAGTTTAAAACTTAGTTTTTCACTTTTAGAATTCCAATTTGATATTTTCATGCATTCTTCATCATATACTTCTTTGCAACTTTACCTTTTGGCAGGTAGTTTAAACAGAAGAAGAGCATTTTATTTTAACCAGGGAAAATTTGATTCAAAGCTGCACTTCAGTTCTTTTAAGACATGATATATTTTGGTTTGTCCTTACTCCTATGGTGTAGTCTTTTAGGGGTCCAAACTGAAAATCTGAGATAATAAACCAGGACCCATTCATCTTGATGGGCCCCGAATTCCAATTCTCACCTCTCTAGCTCCATGAGACTGTCAGATGTTTTATTTAGTTTTTCAACTTCTTCGCTAAGTTATTTTGGAAGGGCATCTCCAGCACACAGCCATGTTGTTTAGAAATAAACAAATGCTTTAAAGAGGAAAGCAGGAGGGCACCTGGGTGGCTCAGTTGGTTAAGCGACTGCCTTCGGCTCAGGTCATGATCCTGGAGTCCCTGGATCGAGTCCCGCATCGGGCTCCTTGCTCGGTGGGGAGTCTGCTTCTCCCTCTGACCCTCCCCAGTCTCATGTGCTCTCTCTCATTCTCTCTCTCTCAAATAAATAAATAAAATCTTTAAAAAAAAAAAGAGGAAAGCAGGAGTAAAATGTCAGCAGTTAATGTTAATGTTTTTCTTTTCTTTTTGGATCTTGGCTTCTGGGTGTTTTGGTGACTTTCTGAGGGCTTCAGATATATTTCTGTATGTATGTGTGTGTAGTTGTTCTTGATAGATTTGTGTGCTACTGGAACCTTCACTGTCTTTAGTGTGTGTCTTTTATCTGTCCTTTCAAGCTACCTCAAATGTTTTCTGTAACAGAGTTAGACTGTAGAAATACAAAGACAAATGTATAATAAATAAGACAGTATAATATTGGCAGAAAGATAGGCAGATAGTACAGTAGAACAAAATAGGGTACAGAAGCAGACTCAGAAAAACAGTTAATGGATTTCTGACAAAGGTGTCGTGGAAGTACATTTGGGAAAGGATGAAATCTTCCATAAAAGATGTGTTAATTGGGTTGGATAGAGCAAGATGGCAGAGGAGTAGGAGACCTGGATTTCGTCTCCTCTCAGGAATTCAGCTGGATAGGGATCGAACCATTCTGAACACCTACAAACTCAACAGGAGATCAAAGAAAAGAAGAGCAACAACTCTCTCATCAGAAAAGCGACCACTTTCTGGAAGGTAGGACGTGCGGAGAAGTGAATCCGAGGCGATATTTGGGAAGATAGACGGCGGGGGAGGGGCCTCTGTCGGCCGCTTCTGGCAAGTGATAGAGCCGCGGAGCACAAAATCGGAACTTTTAAAAGTCTGCTCCGCCGAGGGACGTCACTCTGGTGGCTAAGTAGGGGGTGGAACCCTCCGGGACAGTGTGGTCTCAGGACCCTCAGGGTCACAGAAAGACCGGGGGTGCCTGAGTGCGGCAGAACTCCTAGGTACGGAGCAGGGAAGCCAGCTGCAGAGGCGGAGCCCAGGCGCCGGCTCTCAGCTTGGGGTTGCCATAAACCGTCATCTGCGGCCCAGTCGGGCCAGTGCTCCTCCAGCAGGGACCCAACAAGCAGCAGATCCGGGGAGACTCACCTTCCTCCCCCGGGAGGAGCCACGCGGGAGTACACCGCAGGGATCTGCTGTGTTTGGAGACTCCACCCGGGGTCAGGTGCCAGAGATAAAAACGCGCGGTCACAGGCCGGGCGAGCACGGAGTACGGCCGGAGACCGGGGAGACGGGAGTGACTGACGGCTTTTCTCTGGGGGCTCACTGAGGAGCGGGGCCTCGAGTTCTCGGCTCCTCCGGGGTGGAGGTTGGGAGGCCGCCATTTTCACTCTCCGCCTCCAAA
>NW_027813895.1:0-278 GCF_054177405.1 Leptonychotes weddellii | reverse complement strand
TGCCTCTGTCCCAGTGGCAGTGACTTGGACAAGGCCTGCTTCTGTATGGTAGGTGTAGGCAGGTCTCTGCTCCCTCAGGTCCACTTTCTCAGCCTGTACCTGGAGGCCAAGTCAGGTTGGTCTCATTCTGTATTCTGATTGCTGTTTTTGGCCTCATTGCCCTTCTTCAACCCAGCTCTACCATTTTTTTTTTTTTTTTAAAGATTTTATTTATTTATTTGAGAGAGAGAGAATGAGAGAGCACATGAGAGGGGGGAGGGTCAGAGGGAGAAGCAGAC
>NW_027813894.1:0-278 GCF_054177405.1 Leptonychotes weddellii | reverse complement strand
GTAGGATATTGAGAAATAATACCTTATAGAGTGAAAAGTAGAAAATCACATCCAGACCTGTCCAGCTTCGGGAGGCTATGTGGCAGAGGGCAGTGTTCAGCTCTACGCAAAGATAAGGAGTTAGCATGTAAGGTTCAGTCTTGCTGCTGATGCAGTCCTGGCTGCCTGTCTGAATCTTGGGGAAATGTTTCAGCATTCCGTTTGTTCATCGGTGTAGTGTGTTGGAAAGAATGCAGACCTGGGGTTTCAGTAAAGGCATATACTGAATCCCAGTTGTG
>NW_027813893.1:0-278 GCF_054177405.1 Leptonychotes weddellii | reverse complement strand
CAAAATACCAGGGCAGGCCATAAATCACCAGGATTAATTATATTCTACTCATAAAAACTTAGGTTAAAGTAAAGCTCACGAGAAAATTCATCATGTTTAGTGGATTAAACATTGCATGGGAACAGGAGACTTCATATATAAACATAATCTTTGGGGCGCCTGGGTGGCTGAGTTGGCTGAGCGTCTAACTCTTGATTTCGGCTCAGGTCATGATCTCAAGGCTGTGAAATCAAGCCCCATGTCAGGGTCTGTGCTGGGCATGGAGCATACTTGAGATT
>NW_027813892.1:0-278 GCF_054177405.1 Leptonychotes weddellii | reverse complement strand
GCCTGGGTGGCTCAGTCGTTAAGCGTCTGCCTTCGGCTCAGGTCATGATCCCAGGGTCCTGGGATCGAGCCCCGCATCGGGCTCCCTGCTCGGCGGGAAGCCTGCTTCTCCCTCTCCCACTCCCCCTGCTTGTGTTCCCTCTCTCGCTGTGTCTCTCTCTGTCAAATAAATAAATAAAATCTTAAAAAAAAAAAAAAAAAACACACAGAAATCTCAAGCTGAGACTGAGATTGAATTATAGGGTCAGAAGACTTATTTTATCTTACAGAACTAGCAGG
>NW_027813891.1:0-278 GCF_054177405.1 Leptonychotes weddellii | reverse complement strand
TTCCTATTTGAAAGGCTTGATAACTTTTTGAGAAATGTAAAACAAACCTTCTTAGAATGGGAATTGATCAAAGCTCATGTTGCTTGTCTTGGCATATTTCCTAAATCTATAAAGAAGCAAGAAGTCATGAAGTTATAATATATATAAGAAGGACATCATACAGTTTTCTGAGAAATTTGTGGGTTATTATTTTTTTTTTTATTCTTAATGTTAATCCCCATACATTACATCAGTAGTTTTAGATGAAGTGTTCCATGATTCATTGTTTGTGCATAACA
>NW_027813890.1:0-278 GCF_054177405.1 Leptonychotes weddellii | reverse complement strand
GCTGCTATAAACATCGGGGTGCACGTACCCCTTCGGATCCCTACATTTGTATCTTTGGGGTAAACACCCAGTAGTGCAGTTCTGGATCATATGGTAGCTCTATTTTCAACTTTTTGAAGAACCTCCATACTGTTTTCCAGAGTCCAAATTACTATATTTTTATCATCTTGGGTTTTTTAAAAATCTTTTCTATTCTCAATACTTTCAAAACAAAAACAAAACCTTTCACTCTATAGTATTTGTTTTCCTTTTTTGACCTTCCTTCCCTTCTGGTAACT
>NW_027813889.1:0-278 GCF_054177405.1 Leptonychotes weddellii | reverse complement strand
TCGGGGTCTTTTCTGATTCCATACAAATTTTAGGATTGTTTGTTCCAGCACTTTGAAAAATGTCATTGGAATTTTGATCGGGATCAGCCCCTTTGTTTTGTCTCATCGCCACAATTTACTGTGTGTTTGTATGTGTGAGTGTGTAGTCAAAAGGTATATAAGCCTTTAGAGCTATTGGCTTTTTTGAATCTTCATTTTCCTTTGTTTTTTCTTTCCTTTTTTCCTTTTCTCTTCTTCCTTTTTTCTTTCTTGTTTTTCCCATTTTCCTTCTGAAGACT
>NW_027813888.1:0-278 GCF_054177405.1 Leptonychotes weddellii | reverse complement strand
TTGAGGTGATGGAGGTGATGATGGGGAAAGATGGCGATGATGGTGGTGGAGGTGATGGTGGAGGTGGTGATGGAGGTGAAGGTGATGGTAGTGGAGGTGGAGGTGATGGTGGACGTGGAGGTGGTAGTAAAGATGATGGAGGAAGTGGTGGAGGCTGCACTGTATTTAATTCTTAAAGCCAGGGTGGTTACCTCAGAGGGAATACAGCCCTAACTAGCTTGGTCATCAGAGTTGATCAGGTCTCTGCGAAGGCATTCTCTTAATACATGAGAAGTGTG
>NW_027813887.1:0-278 GCF_054177405.1 Leptonychotes weddellii | reverse complement strand
TTTTTGTTTTGTTGACTGTTTCTTTTGCTGTGCAAAAGCTTTTTATCTTGATGAAGTCCCAATAGTTCATTTTTGCCCTTGCTTCCCTTGCCTTCTAGGGATTAGAAAAAAATAGAATTCTTTAATAGATGTAGATGGCCTGATACAAAAACATGACTCTAAAAACAATTTCTTGTATTTAAAAGATGGTGGGATGGGAATAGGAAAACATTGATATGATCTAGACATATTGCTCACTGGTGGCCTAGATTATTTCAGAGTTAGATTTTAGAGTATTT
>NW_027813886.1:0-2741 GCF_054177405.1 Leptonychotes weddellii | reverse complement strand
AACAGATCGCTTCTTAACAGTACTTTTTAATCATAAGAGGGATTTTGTAGAATTGGAATCTTATTACTTTGTATTTCTTAAGGAACCCTTCCCTTCCCCTACATCTTTCATTAGCAAAAAAAAAAAATCACTTTTTAGTAGTAATAGTAGAGAAGAACAAAAGTGTAAATATTTATTTACTGAGATGGGTGTGGGAGTTTAAAAATCCCACTTTTTAAAAAAAATTGAGGTGAAATTCACATAACATAAAGTTAACCATTTTAAGGTGTAAAATTTAGTGGCTTTTAATACATGTTGTGCAAGCATCACCTGTCTTGCTACAAAACATTTTTATCAAAAGTAAACCATTTATCCATTAAGCAGTCCTTTCCCATATCTTCTCTCCCCAGCCCTTGGCAACAACTAATCTTTCAGTCTCTGCAGATTAAAACTATGTACATTTTATTAACCATGAAATAGAAATGTTGTAGATCATTATTTCCCAGAGGTTCTATAGAATCTCTGATGTTCTTCACAGTGTTGATGGCTATACTGTAAAATTTAATGTTGTGGTTCTAACGTTATATGAGCTTTAATCTGCAAATGTGTATTTAATCTTTCAAACTATTTGACCACTTTTTGTGAAGCATCTCCTGCAAAACACTTAGAAATGAGGAGAGAACAGTGGTTTATCTTAGCATAGCCACAGAATACTGAACCTAGAAATGTCGCATAGGCTTTGTGCATAAATCCATCATTCAGCATGCAAAAAAGATCCAGTGGCCAGCCTTTTTGGTGCAGGCTTGAATTGATCCTTAGAGGGTCTGATATTCCCAGTGGGCCAAAAGAGGTCAGACCTGATAACTGGCTTCTTAATTGTCCAAGGTAAGGAGTTTGTTTCATTTAATGCACCTGGATAAGCTGTGGCATCTTTATGCTTAAGAATATTTTGAAATAAAATTTCCTCAGAAAGGAGCTATATGTTTGGTACATTTTTCTCATTCAAATTACTTTTACCCTTGTGATAACTCCTCAGAGATGTCTTCAGTTACTACCTTTTAAAACATACCCAGCCCCAACCTCTCTCCTTATCTTTCAGACTTTAGTATGGTGGTGTTTTTTTCATTGTATGTAGAATATTGCCTGGAACAGGGCTTCAGATTAATGTGTTTGAAGAGGTTTATATAGTGTGAATATTAAAATGTTAAACAGATTTTTAATATTTTAGTGTTAATGTACTTATGAATGTACAAATACAAATATGCATTTAATCAGAATTTTATTTTTTGTTTTTGTTTTTTTTTAAAGATTTTATTCATTTGAGAGAGTGAGCGGGAGTGGGAGAGAGGAGAGTGCAGGGGGAGGGGAGACGGAGAAGCAGGCTCCCCATTGAGTAGGGAGCCTGATGCAGGGCTCAATCCCAGGACACCAGTATCATGACCTGAGCAGAAGGCAGTTGCTTAACTGACTGAGCCACCCAGGCACCCCTAATCAAAATTTTAAATATGTTACAGTTAGAGTTCTAAAGAGGCCTTTCTGGGGCGCCTGTGGTTTAAAGTGTATACTTGCCTGTCAGGATGCCTTCATTTACATTCTGCTTCCATTGTTCATTATGTTGTGACCTGTGGGTTAGTTCCTTAACCTTCCTGGCCCTTAGTTTGCTGGTCTCTCAAGTAGGTGTAATGACAGCCCTCATATGGTTGTGAATGTTAAATGAGATAATAGGTGTGAAGTATACAGAACACTTCTCTCCATAGTAAGCACTGTTAGATATTTACTTTTAAAAAATATGTCACTTAGAAAACCAGTGCGTGCCAGTGAGGAGCATAAATTGAATTCATTGTAATCTCGAGTAACCCTTTATTTTCTACTTTAGATCTGTTGGACTAAAAGGCAGGCCCAAGACGTAGGATATATCTTTTTTTCCTTTGCTGAGCTCTGTTATCTTTATTATCTTCAGTATTTTCCAAAATTTTGTTAAGGCAAATAGCATTTTGTTACAGTTTTGTTTAGATGGAATTAATGATGTTTTTGAGATGGATATGTACTTTGCATAAATAATGTGCAGCACAGTCTTTCCACATTAGGTGATGATGGAAGATTATTCTAAGCCTTCAAATCCATGGGGAAGGTGGCAATTCTTATTTATATTCAATAATGTAATTCTATGGGAAAGTAAGATTTGCTCTAGGAAGTACGAGAGTTACTCGTGCTGCTGTGTTGTAAATTGTCTTTTTTTGAACTAGCTTGCATACCTAACTCCTCCCACCTTTGCATGTATTTGTTAATTGGGAGAATTACGTGTTCTGAGTTGGAAATAAAAACTGAACTGAGAACATAGCTGATTTGTAAGCTGCTGGTTCTTTTTGTAATAGCTTTCTTGATATTTGGTAGTTGGAAGCCCATAAGCACATAAGCACTGTGTAAGTCTGCTTACCTTGATTCCTGCAGCCCATCATGTTCAGAGGTGAGGTCCGTCTGAATGTGGAAGAGAAGAAGACCCGAGCTGCCCGGGAAGGGGACCGTCGAGATAACCGCCTGCGGGGACCTGGAGGCCCTCGAGGTGGGCTGGGTGGTGGAATGAGAGGCCCTCCCCGTGGAGGCATGGTGCAGAAACCAGGATTTGGAGTGGGAAGGGGAATTGCTCCAAGGCAGTGAATTGCTCTTCAGTTGATCTTCACGCAGCAGTACAAATCTCCTAGCTCCTGCAGAATGGTGAATTTCTTACACCAGCGTTTGGTATCCTGGAGTTTGACCCTAGT
>NW_027813885.1:0-278 GCF_054177405.1 Leptonychotes weddellii | reverse complement strand
GCTTAACGACTGAGCCACCCAGGCGCCCCAACAGTCATTTTTAATAGCTGGCTTTTAAAACTGATAAATGTTGATGGAGGTAATCAAGATGATGTGACTGCCAGTTGACCCTTGAGCTGGACCCAGGCAACGGGAGGCTCCTCACTCCCCTCCCCCATCCTCAAAATGTAAGCTCTGCCTACTGTTTCGGTAGTGGGAGCTGTTCCAAGGAGAGCCTTGAGAGAGTAACATGTTGTTGAGACCACCTGGATAGTATACAGGACTGAACCCAGTTAAGG
>NW_027813884.1:0-278 GCF_054177405.1 Leptonychotes weddellii | reverse complement strand
ATATTGATTGATTTCAATTAGATATCCCTTTTTAAATGTTACTTTTTGTCTGCCTGACTGTGAAGAACTATGGGAATGACTTAAAGTATCCTTTTACCCATAAAGTTTGTCTGTTTCCCTTAGTATTTCTGTTTACATGTGTGTTTATTTGTTTAACTTTTACTTTTTATTTATTTATTTTTTTAATTTTATTATGTTATGTTAGTCACCATACAATACATCATTGGTTTTTGATGTGGTGATCCACAATCCATTGTTTTCATATAACACCCAGTGCT
>NW_027813883.1:0-278 GCF_054177405.1 Leptonychotes weddellii | reverse complement strand
ATTAATAAGCAATACCCAGATTGTGAGATTGTTTCATATATATATGAATATATATGAATATACATATGATATATACTAACAAAACACTTGAGTCTAAATTACAGAAATAAGTCTTACAACTCCATAATAAAAACACAAAAGTGGACACAATTCTTGATCAGACTAACACACCCAATAACATCTAAATACAAAAAAAAAAGTTTTTGAGTAAATAAGACAAACAGTTCATATTTTTATGATTCTATTTATAGGTGATCTGGAGCAGGCAAAATTAATAT
>NW_027813882.1:0-278 GCF_054177405.1 Leptonychotes weddellii | reverse complement strand
GAGGGAGAAGCAGGCTTCCCGCGTATAAGGGAGTCCGATGCGGGGCTCGATCCCAGGACCTGGGATCATGACTTGAGCATAAGGCAGACGCTTAACGACTGAGCCACCCAGGCGCCCCAAATAGGATACTCTTAAGTAAAAAACCCAGTTATGACTGAAAGGGGTATAAATGGTTTTTGTTAGATTTGCACTGGGGGGGAATGGGGGAGGGATTCTAGTAACATGTCAGTTCTTATTATATGTCAGACATTGTACACAGCATTTTATTTGTATTATTT
>NW_027813881.1:0-278 GCF_054177405.1 Leptonychotes weddellii | reverse complement strand
TGCTTTAGGTTGAACTGTCACAAAAGTCATGGAAAGAACTGATGAAAAAGTTGGTAAATTCTACTCTGGCATGTGACTCTTGTCTCAGATATCTCCTTGAGGACATGGGCAGGGGTTACCCACTGTCTAAAATCTACCTGATCATATAGTAGGCACAAAATATTTTGTTAATAAATAAGGATTTAGTAAGCTCCTATTACGCACCAAGTATGGTATACCTAGTATACAGGGTATATAGTAGTGGCTTCCACAGATGTGATACCTGTATCATGAATTTG
>NW_027813880.1:0-278 GCF_054177405.1 Leptonychotes weddellii | reverse complement strand
GGGCACCTGGGTGGCTCAGTTGGTTAAGCGACTGCCTTCGGCTCAGGTCATGATCCTGGAGTCCCGGGATCGAGTCCCGCATCGGGCTCCCTGCTCGGCAGGGAGTCTGCTTCTCCCTCTCCCACTCCCCGTTTGTGTTCCCTCTCTCGCTGTGTCTTTCTCTGTCAAATAAATAAATAAAATCTTTAAAAAAAAAAAACAGGAGAGACTAGAAAATATGTTGAAATGAATGAAAATGAAGACACAATGTAATAAAATCTATGGGGTGCAGCTAAAGC
>NW_027813879.1:0-278 GCF_054177405.1 Leptonychotes weddellii | reverse complement strand
TTGTAGCATCCCCAGCAAGTTAATACACGGTCTCTACCTCTTCCACCTTCTACAGCTGCTAGCATTCCTTGGCTTGTGGCCACATCACTCCAATCTCTGCCTTGATGGTTACACATGTAGGCAAATCTCTCTCTGCTTCCCTCTTATAAAGACACAGGTGAGGGCCCCTGGGTGGCTCAGTCGGTTAAGTGTCTGCCTTTGGCTCAGGTCATGATCCCAGAGTCCTGGGATGGAGTCCCACATTGGATTCCCTGCTCAGCAGGGAGCCTGCTTCTCCC
>NW_027813878.1:0-278 GCF_054177405.1 Leptonychotes weddellii | reverse complement strand
TAAAAAAAAATCTATTTAAAAAAAAATAATAAATAAATAAAATAACTACATAAATGGAGAAATATTCGATGTTTATGGATAGGATGACTCAATATTGTTAAAATATCAGTACTTCCCAACTTCATCTATAGATTCAATGTAATTCCAAGCAAAATCCCAGCAAGTTATTTTGTGGATATTGACAAAGTGATTTTTATTTTTTTTTATTTTTTTTTTTTTAAAGATTTTTTTTTTTTAAAGATTTTATTTGTTTATTTGAGAGAGAGAATGAGAGACAG
>NW_027813877.1:0-278 GCF_054177405.1 Leptonychotes weddellii | reverse complement strand
GGAAGCCTGCTTCTCCCTGTCCCACTCCCCCTGCTTGTGTTCCCTCTCTCGCTGTGTCTGTCAAATAAATAAAATCTTTAAAAAAAAAAATTGTTCATTTTTATAAATTATATTGTTTTATTTTTAAGCAGTACTGATCCAAATAATTGACAAGCAACTTAATCTCCAGATTTGCCCTGGGGATTCTTTTCTGAAGCTTTTTTGATAGTTCCTCTAGATTTGTAGTTTTTCATCTACCTGACTTATTTGTAAGAAAATGGCATGAGACAAAAGATGAG
>NW_027813876.1:0-278 GCF_054177405.1 Leptonychotes weddellii | reverse complement strand
CCACATGCTCCAACAATTCCACTCCTAAGTATCTACCCAAAAGAACCAGAAACAGGGACTCACACAGATAACTGTACATCAGAGTTCACAGCAACATTGTTCGTAATAGGCAAAAGGTGGAAAAAGCCCAAGTGTCCACTGAGGGATGAATGTGGTATCTACGTACAATGGGACATTATTCAGCTAAATGAGAAAGGAATTTTTTTTTTTTATTCTTATGTTAATCCCCATACATTACATCATTAGTTTTAGATGAAGTGTTCCATGATTCATTGTTT
>NW_027813875.1:0-2741 GCF_054177405.1 Leptonychotes weddellii | reverse complement strand
AAAAAAAAAATAATAATCAAGGTGGGGCGCGTGGGTGGCTCAGTCGGTTAAGCGTCTGCCTTCAGCTTAGGTCATGATCCTGGAGTCCCAGGATCGAGTCCCGCATCGGGCTCCCTGCTCCGCGGGAAGCCTGCTTCTCCCTCTCCCACTCCCCCTGCTTGTGTTCCCTCTCTCGCTGTGTCTCTCTCTGTCAAATAAATAAAATCTTTAAAAAAATAATAAATAAATAAAAAATAAAACGCGGGGCACCTGGGGGACTCAGTGGGTTAAGAGTCCGACTTGATTTCACTCAGGTCCTGATCTCAGGGTCCTGGGATGGAACCCCGTGTCGGGCTCTGGCTCGTCAGGGAGTCTGCTTGAGATTCTCTCTCTCTGCCCCTCCCCCCACTCTCCCTCTCTCTCTAAAATAAATTAGTCTTAAAAAAGATAATGACCAAGCAGTATGTACGCTCGGAGGACACTGGGCAACAATGCACCCCCGGATGGGAGGGCCTGGGGTGCCATCCACACAACGGCCCACACAGGGGCACACAGGACCCAGCTGGTCCCAGCCCCACAGCGCGGGCCCCCCAGTTCCCGTCTCTCAGCTAGAGAGCACAGGACCTGAGCAGCACAGCTCTGGCTCACAGTGGCCTCCCGCAACCCTGCGCACACTGCCTCTCCCTCGTTTCCCAAACACCACGCACCTAACATTGTAGCGCGCACAGTGGGTGTCGCCACTCACCTGGACCACCCCCTCAGCCCTCACAACAGCCTCCGAAGGAAGCAGCGGAGGCCCGTCGAAGACAAAGGCCTCGCAGGGACGCGGCTGTGTGCGGGCACGACCCCGCAGCCCCAGGCCCCAGGCAAGAGCAGGCTGGTTAAGAGCTCCGCACCTGAACTGGATGTTGAGGACTGGCGCCTCCGTGAAGTCAGACGCACACTCTATGTTCACAACCTGTTGCACCTGGGCACCACCGTCCACGGTTGGGTCCACGGGCTTGGTCTGCAAGCTCAGATGTGCATGCGTCAAGGAGGCCATGTCAACACTGGGGAACTGTGCCCAAGCCGAGCAAGCCCCAGAACGTTCTAGAATGGGGTCTGTGAGTCAGAGCTCATGCTGCTGATCTTGGAAGAGAGCTCTAATACAGTTGATCCTATATACGTTATTTTTAATGACTGATTAGAAACGCCTGCCTTTAACAATCTATGTTCAACATTTACCTTAAAATTAAACAGGCCTGGCCTGTGGCAAGCAGGTTGCTGCTCTGCACGCCTCCTTCAGGGGAGGCGGCATCCTTGTCAGACGCACTGGGGGGTTCCCAAGCCTCCCTCGTTTGGTTGGCCCATCCTTGGGAGGAAGAGATCTGGATACCACAGCTGGCATCAGCTGGTCACGTTCTAACCACGTTCCTGGCACTTACTAGGGACCACGCTCCAGTGTGGACACAGCCGCTAGAGACGAGCACCGTGCGGCCCGAGCCCGCGCTCGCTCTGTCGGCAGCTGCTCGCTCAGGGAGACTCCCAGAGGAGACCAGAGCTCAGAGGGGCTTACACATCACGTGACAGAACAAACAAGGGAAAACAAAAGGGAGTCCGAGGAACCAAACGGCTCAGCAGCGGATGCCTGCGTGCCAGTCTCCCGCGCGCCACCAGAAGCTCCCTCTAGACGCGAGACAGCAGCTCAAGGGCGCCGCAGCACCTGGAGCATCTGGCCCTTATGATAAAGAACAACTTCCTCAAAACCCTCCTCTAAACCCCAAATGCCTGTCTGCTGGGGACACAGAAGACACGAGACCAAGGATATTCGTCTGAAGGTCATCTGAACAGATCAGTGTTGGAGTGAAATTTAAGAACTGCGTGGACGTCTTATTTCCATAAAATATAAACATCCGACCTAGAAGGAAAAACACAATTTGTTTCATACACACCCTGAACCTGAATGTTAACAGTGAAAAATACGAGAGTCCCTGTCATCAGCTGAACTCCAGAGAGGGGCCGGGGCGGAACTCTGGCCGCGGGCAGACATGGGGTCACGGCTCCCCCTGCTGGGGGAGCTCCAGCTCTCCATCTAAGGCGCAGCCTTTCTTGGGACGGCGCCCTGCCGGAGACCTGGGACCAAGGACCTGGCCACCACCTCCAGGGAGGCCTGGCCAGACCTTCCTCACACACAGCGATGCCCCAGCAGCTCACGAGCTGGACGCTGGAGGCAAGGACGCCGCGATGTCGTCACTTAACATCGCAACAGAAACCTTTATCTTTCTGAACGTTTTTATTCCCTCTGAACTCAGAATGGAAAGTGAATTTCAAATACTCCGATGAGGACAAACTGCACCACCACCCCACCGACCCCTGAATGTGGGGGGACAGTCACGGCCCAGAGGACAAGGGATGCTGCACCACCCGCTCTCAGTACAGAGTCCCCTGGAGAAGGTTTCTGTTAATCCTCACAACACCCCTAAAACATCCCTGGAGGGCCGATGCGCTATTTCTCTCTGGCTGTCCACACGTGCACTTGTTCCCACACAAAAAACTCGGTCCTCACAAGGCTCAGCGATGACACCCAAGAGGGAGGTGGGTGGTCGTCCATCCACCAGCGCCCCCAGCAGCACCCCAACAGCCAGTGGACGGTTTTCTTTGGGCAGAGACTTAAAAGTCTCTAAAAGTCATGGTAAAATACACAGAACATAAAATGTACCATCTTCACCGTCTCTAAGCCCACAGCTCAGGGGCACTAAGCACATTCCCACTGTTGTGCAGCC
>NW_027813874.1:0-278 GCF_054177405.1 Leptonychotes weddellii | reverse complement strand
GTTGATATTTAGATATTCCTAAGGTTACTTCCAGTTGTAAAAGTCAGATTCTATTATTTAGTTATATCAAATGAAACCGTTCCTCCTTGTTGAAATGCATGTATGTATGTGTTCAAAAGTTCTATCCATATTGTACTGATTTATTCATTTTTTTTATTCTTATGTTAATCCCCATACATTACATCATTAGTTTTAGATGAAGTGTTCCATGATTCATTGTTTGTGCATAACACCCAGTGCTCCATGCAGAATGTGCCCTCCTCAATACCCACCACCAG
>NW_027813873.1:0-278 GCF_054177405.1 Leptonychotes weddellii | reverse complement strand
TGTAGCATGATCTCATCAAGAGGATGGTTCTTCATTATCATCCCCTGACCCAGCCTTGTGATAGCCCCTCCTCACATCCTGAGATAGCCCTTTCCTCACCTTCCTGTGGTAGCCCTTTCCTCACACCCCGTGAGAGCCCTTTCCTCATATCCCATGATGGCCCTTTGCTCACATCCCATGATAACCCTTTCCTCACCTTCCTGAGATAGCCCTTTCCTCACACCCCGTGAGAGCCCTTTCCTCATATCCCATGATAACCCTTCCTTCACACCCCGTGA
>NW_027813872.1:0-278 GCF_054177405.1 Leptonychotes weddellii | reverse complement strand
CTAGGATTTGGATGGATTCCTATCTCACATTTAGGTCTTTCATCCATTTTGAGTCTATTTTTGAGCATGGTGTAAGAGAATGTTCCAGTTTCATTCTTCTGCATGTGGCTATCCAATTTTCCCAACAACATTTGTTGAAGAGACTGTCTTTTTTCCATTGGACATTCTTTCCTGCTTTGTCGTAGTTGACCATAGAGTTGAGGGTCCATTTCTGGGCTCCCTGCTCTGTTCCATTGATCTATGTGTCTGTTTTTGTGCCAGTACCATACTGTCTTGAT
>NW_027813871.1:0-278 GCF_054177405.1 Leptonychotes weddellii | reverse complement strand
TAATGCATACTGTTGAACAAATCATTACTACAAAATCAGAAAAAAATCTTATATTTCCTTCCTTCCTTCCTTCCTTTTCTTCTTTCTTTCTTTCTTTCTTTCTTTCTTTCTTTTTCTTTCTTTCTTTCTTTCTTTCTTTCTTTCTTTCTTTCTTTCTTTCTTTCTTTCTTTCTTTCTTTCTTTCTTTCTTTCTTTCTTTTCCTTTCTTTCTTTCTTTCTTTTCCTTTCCTTCTTTCTTTCTTTCAGAGTGAGAGAGCAGGGGTGGGGGTTGGGGTGGG
>NW_027813870.1:0-278 GCF_054177405.1 Leptonychotes weddellii | reverse complement strand
GTATATTTTCTGGGGATGTTGTTACCCTGTTAGCATTTTGTCCTCTCATTCATTTATTCTTCTCTGGACAAAATGACATGATGGAAAAAATCACTGCAACAAAAAGAACAAGAGACAGTACCGACTGCCAAGCACCTAATCAATATGGACATTAGTAAGATGTTGCAACTAGAGTTCAGAATGATGACTTTAAAGATACTAGCTGGGCTTGAAAAAAGCATGGAAGTTATTAGAGAAACCCTTTCTGGAGAAGTAAAAGAGCTAAAATCCAACCATGT
>NW_027813869.1:0-278 GCF_054177405.1 Leptonychotes weddellii | reverse complement strand
TGGCTCAGGTCATGATCTCAGGGTCCTGGGATCTAGCCGCCCATCTGGCTCCATGCTCATCAGGGAGTCTGCTTGGGATTCTCTCTCTCTCTCTCTGCCCCTCCACCCCAAAATAAATAAATAAATCTTTTAAAAAAGTATAATCTTTCAACAAGTGGTAAAGTGTAATCTTTTCAACACATGGATATGGATATGACATGTGTGTGTGCATATGAAAAGAAATAAATACATAAAACTGGATCCATAACTCACACCATCCAGAAATGAGCCTAAAAGAG
>NW_027813868.1:0-278 GCF_054177405.1 Leptonychotes weddellii | reverse complement strand
AGGGAGAGAGGGAGGGAGGAATGGAGGAAGGAAGGGAGGAAGTCAAGGAGGAAGGAAAGAGTGAACCCCAGGAAACACGTTTTATTATGGAAATGTTGGCAGCATTCTATTTAATATTAGGGACAACCCAAAGAGGTCGAATTTGGTCATGTCGGTTTGACCTTGTAGTGGATGCCCTGGGCAGCCAGTACAGGTTTAAGAAACCTGTAAATCGATTATTGTGCTTCTGTAAGTCACAGATCCATGAAAAACTGCAGAACGTCTAAAGACAAATGGTT
>NW_027813867.1:0-278 GCF_054177405.1 Leptonychotes weddellii | reverse complement strand
TTCCTCAAAAAATTAAATATAGAGCTACCCTATGACCCAGCAATTGCACTCCTGGGTATTTACCCCAAAGGCACAGATGTAGTGAAAAGAAGGGCCATATGCACCCCAATATTCATAGCAGCAATGTCTGCAATAGCCAACTGTGGAAAGAGCCAAGATGCCCTTCAACAAATGAATGGATAAAGAAGATTTGGTCCATATATACAATGGAATATTACTAAGCCACAAGAAAGGATGAATACCCAACTTTTGCATCAACATGGGTGGGACTGGAGGAG
>NW_027813866.1:0-278 GCF_054177405.1 Leptonychotes weddellii | reverse complement strand
GGCCAGCCCAGGTTCAGAGGCTCCTCTTGCTGGGAGTTGCTGTGAAGGGTATACATAGAGGAAGGGAGGAGAATTGGGGTTGAGTCTGCCCCAGGCCCTGGGCCAGGTGCTCCATGGACCTCATTTCACTTAGGCCCCAAATGACTTTACAGTGAGTCCCTTCCCACCAGGGGGGAAATGCTTGCCTGGCCCATGGCCCAGCAGCAAGTAAGTGGTGAGCCCAGGTGTGAACCCGGGTCCGTTGATGCTTAAGGCATGTCTGGATTTCCTGCTTGCCT
>NW_027813865.1:0-278 GCF_054177405.1 Leptonychotes weddellii | reverse complement strand
GATAATCCAGTTTCTGATTTTTTTTTTTTTAAGGAGGCTCCATGCCCAATATGGAGCCCATTGTGGGGCTTGAACTCACGACACTGAGATCAGGACCTGAGCTGAGATCAAGGGTCAAACACTTAACCAACTGAGTCACCCGGTGCCCCCCAATTTTGAATTCCTTAACTAATTTAGAGAATTCTCCATGCTATTTTCAGAATGCATTAATAAATGACTGCTAATCACTTTTTCCAGTGACTACAATCTCTATTTTTTAAAATTTTTTTATTGTTATG
>NW_027813864.1:0-2741 GCF_054177405.1 Leptonychotes weddellii | reverse complement strand
AAAAAAAAAAAAAAAAAAGGATTTTGTCTAGCTGTTGTACACCTGGAGAGCGGCCCGTTGGAATGGGGCCCCGCACTCATGTGGCTGTTAACACTTAAGGGAGTGGGCTCGTGTGTCCTCCAGGAGGAGATTCAAGGGGATGGGAAGTTCCTTCTAATGCTTGAAGAGCTGTCAGGTACCAAAGAGGGGATTCCCATTTTATGCAGTCCTAGAAGAAAGGTTTTGGGAAGGCATATTTTCCCAGTAAATAGGGAAGACTTTTCTAACAACCCATATGGTCAAAGATGAAAACACTGGGTAGAAGGGGGTGGACACCAAATGGCATCTTGAAGGGTCCCTGGGCAGTGGTCGCACTGGGGAGAGGACAGATCCTACTGCCAGTCCCAGGCCCCGGACTCTCCTGCAGCCAATTCCAGCCTCCTGGAGGCAGAAGAGGCTCAGGGTCCCCGCGTGCCTGCCTCCCCCCTCCATGCGGGCCAGTTCTCCATGGAACCTTCCCCCAGGCTGCACACTCCCCATCCTCTGGCCTTGCTTTCTTTGTCTTCCTAACCCTGTCCCCAAAGGACACACTGTGACTTGGTGAGTCCCGCTTCCTTCGTGCCTCTGCCGGGGCTGAGGCCCAGACCAGGGCTCAGAGCCCAGACCAGAGCCCGGCACACAGCAGGCCCACCACGTTCCGTGAACTGATGGTTGTCAGACGCAACAGAGCACAGGGTACAGACAGCCTCGAGGGACGAAATGCCCACAGTATTAAAACCCTGGCGCATCCCCCAAAGGATGAGTGGAGACGCCAGACGTGGTCCAGCCATAGGACAGAATATCATCAGCCTTGACAAGGAGGGAAGTCCTGGCCCCCGCTGCGGTGCACGAACCTTGAGGACACGGGCCAGTCACAAAAGGACAAACACTGAGCGACTCCACGGACATGAGCCAAGTCCGTGAAGACACAGAGCGGAGGCGCAGCCCTGGGGGGAGGGTTTGCTGGGGGCAGAGCCGCGGGGTCGCAAGACGACAGGGCTGCTGGCGGCTGCGCGGCGCGATGAATGCGGTTAATACACTTGACTGCTATGGTTAAAATACATTTTGTTACGTGTATCTTGCCACAGTAAAAAAAATTAATTGTGGGTGACTGGGAGAACACGGTCTCCCTAAACCGAGGGTAGGAAAGAGCGGAGAATTTAAACGGTGGGACTAGCACTCGGAAGGAGCCGGCGGATGCGAGAGGGCGCTTCATCCTTGGAGCTCAGCCGCGACCCTGAGGCTGGAGCCGCGGGGGCGGTCCGCAGGGCTTTCCCTCCGGGCCCCTCCCCCCGAGAGGCCCCGCCCCTCGGACCTCCCCGGCCAGGCCCCGCCCCCCGGCCGCGCCCTCCAGAAAGCCCCGCCCTTGGTCAGGCCCCGCCCCTCCGGGCCACCTCCCTCTGACAGATCCCGCCCCTCCGACCGGCCCCTACTGAAGGCTCCGCCCTTGGATAGGCCCCGCCCCTCCGGCCGACCCCCTCTGACAGACCCCGCCCTCCACTAGGCCCCGCCCCCGACCAGGCCCGCTCCGCCAGGCTCCGACACCCTCCTCTGACAGGCCCCGCCGCCGCCGCCCGCCCCCGCCGCTCCATTAGGCCCCGCCCTTCCATCAGACCCCGCCCCGGCGGCAAGCGAGCAGGAAGCGCAGGGGGCTCTGCAGACGCGGCGTTCGGAAAGGTGTGAAGGGGGCAGAGGGCGCCGGTGGTGGTCTCTCGCCGCCCGTGCTGCCCGCCCGCGCGCCCCCGGCGCGACCTGCCGCCCCGGCCCGCGCAGGCCCGCGGCCGCCCCGCGCGAGCACGGCTCTGGCTCGGGGCTCCACTGCTCTGGCCTGGGGGCGGGGCCGGCGCGCGGCGTCATGCATATGCATGAGCGGCGCGGCGGCTCCATTGTGCCCTCCGAGCGGGCGGCGGCGCGATGGCGCGGGCGGCGGCGGCAGCGGCCCCGGGGCGGCGGGCGACGCGGAGGGCGGGCTGAGCGCATGGAGCGGCGCGGGCCGGTGACCGCGGCGGCGAGGGGCCGGGCCGGGCCAGGCGGAGGTGAGCGGGCCGAGTGGGCAGGTGCGGGCGGCGGGGGCGGCAGGTGCGGCAGGTGCGCGCGGCAGGCAGGTGCGGCGGCCGGGGCCGGCGCTGCGGCGCCTCCGCGGGGCTCGGGCCGGGTTGGAGGCGGCCCCGACGCCCACCTGCCGCACCTGCCGCGTGTGCGTCGTGCTCTTGGGCCCACCGGCCCCGCGCGCGCGGGGCGACCCTTACCTGAGCCTTTGTTGGGGCCGGCCGGAAGCCGGCGGAGCGCCCGAGGGGTGTGCGCGGCCCCGGCGACCTCCTGAGCGTGGAGGATGACCCGGGGCCCTCGCCCCACCTGGCTCCGACGCCTCCACGCCGCGCTCTGGCCGGCGGGCTCGCCTTCCGGGCTGGCTCTGGGCCGTGCGCGCCCACCGGCACGGCGATGTGGGACCCGCGCGGGTCTGCCCCGGGGGCGGCGACGCTGGCTGACCTTTCAGCCTCTGGCCGTGGTTTCCGTGGGGACACCCTTTGCCCAACCGGACGTACTGACGCTCAGGCGGGAGGGTCCCCTGCTCCCTTCATCCTCCTCTTTCTCCTTCTGAGCTGTTGCCAGCCATCCTCCCTTCTCCCGCTCATGAGCTGCTCCCTTCCTGCCCTGGTCCCCTCTCCCCACTGCCCTGCTCCCCCTTACCGCCGCCTGACTTGCCCTCTCCCTGCCGTGCT
>NW_027813863.1:0-13582 GCF_054177405.1 Leptonychotes weddellii | reverse complement strand
CCGGTGATGGGTATTAAGGAGGGCACGTACTGCATGGAGCACTGGGTGTTATATGAAAACAATGGATCGTGGATCACTACATCAAAAACTAATGATGTACTGTATGGTGACTAACATAACATAATAAAATTAAAAAAAAAAAAAGCTGAAAAAAGGAAAAAGAAAAAAAAAACAGTACCTGGCACATAATAAATACTCAATGCACAGTAAAAACAAACAAACAAACAAAAAAAAAGTTATTACATTTGAATATATCTTTGGCTTTTTTTCCTTTTCTCAGATTTTCTCTTCATAGTCAAGATGTTTCACACAGCCCACACTAAAATTTTAACAATATTTATTCATAAATGTTAAAGTAAATATAATAATGCAGTTATAATTAGCATGATGACATTAAACCCTCAATATTACCTGACAAAATTACTGGCCCACATGTGCTTAGGAAATTGTTGGATTTGCTTCTGTAGTAAAAAGTTACAACACACTTCCTTCTTAATGTTCTTTTTATGCAGTAGAGAAGTACTCAGTAAAATAATATGAAACTAATTGTTGCAATCTAAGACTGAAGCTGTGATCTTGTTATTATTACCATGATGGGAAAAATGCAAGCTATTATGATGGCATAATGTAATACTGTTATGTCATAAAATAATAGTATAGTAATAGTATATATCTGTGATGATTTTTAAAAATAGTTTGAAGCAGGGGCGCCTGGGTGGCTCAGTGAGTTAAGCGTTGGACTCTTGATTTTGGCTCAGGTCATGATCTCAGGGTCCTGAGATAGAGCCCTGAGTCAGGCTCCACACTCAGTGTAGAGTCTGCTTAAGATCTTCTGCTTCTGCTCCTCCTCTGCTCCCACTCTCTCCTCTCTCTCTCTTAAAAAAATAGTTTGAAGAAACCAAAAGATGTATGTATACTTCTGGTGTGGGAAAACACAAAGGTAAAGCACCATTTTTATCACATCATATCAAGAGCACATACTATTAACATGACATCTCTATTGATGTTAACCTTGATTTCTAGGCTGAGGTAGTGTTGTCCAGGTTTCTCCACTATATAGAGGTACTCTTTTTCTCCCTTTCTAGACTGTACTTCTTAGAAGGAAGTTACTATGCTTAACTCACACTTAATGAGTGGGGAATTATGATCTTGCTCAATGAGAGTGGAGTAACTATATAAAATATTTGGAATTCTTATGCAAGAAAGGTTTGTCCTTAGTCCCCCTTTCATTTATTTATTCAATTTTTATATATATCATCATGAACTCATGGATATTTAATTTACACTTGGGTTATAATCCATTGTTACTTAAGTTAACCCACATTGGGTTCCCTCCTCAGCAGGGAGCCTGCTTTTCCCTCTGCCTGCCATTCCCCCCGCTTGTGTTCCTTCTCTCCCTCTCTCTCTCTCTCTCTGTCAAATAAATAAAATCTTAAAAAAAAAAGAATATCATATCCAATAGTTCCTCTATTCTTAACAATTCCCTGTGCTTCACCTGTTAAAGCCTCCCCAATTCCCTGCAATCCTCTGGTAACCACTGATTTTTATTATCTTTACAGTTTTGACTTTTACAGTATGCCATATAATAGGAATCATACAATATGCAGCCTTCTCAGATTAGTTTAACTTAAAAATATGCATTTAGAGTTCATTCAGGTCTTTTTATGATTTAATAGCTCCTTTATTCTTATTGCTGAATAATATTCCAGTGTCTGGATATACCATAGTTTGTATATCCACTTACTTATTGAAAGACATCTTGGTTACATCTAGTTTTGGTGATATCAATAAAGCTCTATAAACATTAGCTTGTAGCTTTTTGTGTGGACCCCAGTTTTCAAGTAAGTTGGGTAAATAACCAGGGCTATGATTGTTGAGTCATATGCTGAGACTATGTTCAGCTTTGTAAGAAACTGTTAACTATCTCCAAAGTGACTTGTACCATTTTGTATTCCCACCTAGCAATGAATGAATTTCTGTTTTGCATCCTTGCTGACATTTGATGTTGTCAGATTTGGGGAGATTATTTGTTGTTTTTTAAAACTTTTATCCATTTTAATAGGTGTATAGTAGTACACACTGTTAGTATAATTTGAAATTATCTAATGAGAAATTATGTTGAGCATCTGTTCCTATGTTTATTTCTCATCTGTATATCTTCTTTGGTGAGGTGTCCATTCAAATCTCTTTTTGGGGATTTAAAAAAAATTAATTGGGTTGCTTATTTTCTCATATTTGAACTTGAAGTGTTCTTTATATATTTTTGATACAAGTCCTTTATCAGATTTGTTTTCCAAATATTTTTCCCAGTCTTTGGCTTGTCTTTTCATTCCCTTAGCAGTGTCTTTTACAAAACAGAAGGTTTAATTTTAAGAAAGTCTGATTTATCAGTTTGTTCTTGATTATGCTTCTGGTGTTGGATCTGAAACTCACCACCACACATAGTTTGTCTACATTTTTTCCTACTTTTTTCTTAGAGTTTTACATTTTTTTTAGGTCTGTGATCCATTTAACTTCAATTTATGAAAGGTATAAGGTGTGTTTCTATTCATTTTTATGGATTTCCAATTTTTCCAGCACTACTTGTTTAACAGTGTGTTCTATATTTTCTGTATATTATAATGTTTTGATATATTAAAAAAAACTTTCATGCTGAGAAGAGACTGTCTCTCCCTGGGCTAGCCAATTGTTAGAGATAATAAAGTACTCTATCTCCTCTATCTGGTCTGTATGTTCCAGGAGATAATATTCCTCTCTCTTAAGTATTCCAGATCCAGGAACCAAATAACTAGGGAACAACCCTATAGTCCAAAGCCTGCCAAAATTATTCAAACTATCCAATTCTAAGCTGTTTATCTTGTCCTTTTGCCTTTCCTGCAAAAATCCCAATGAAGGTCATATCCTCAACCTTCCTCCCACTCCTATCTTCTGCTTCCTGACCATCCTGATGTCTTTCTTATGTGGCCCTATGTGGTGTGCTATGCCTCCTGTCTCGAGCACCTGTGGGTATAGTCAACTTTGTTTGTTTGGTTTTTTTTCCCTGAGTTTCTTCTCTGTCTCCTATTATAACTGCATCTGACTGATCATCTCATGAAAGAATATGAAACAAAAACCCTTCCTCCATTGAACTGCTTTTGCTCCATTGTCAAAACTCAGTTGATTTTATTTGTACAGGTGTATTTCTGGGTTATTCTTGATCCATTGATAAATGGGTCTGTTCTTTTGCCAATACCATACTGTCTTTTTTTTAAAAGACTTTTTTATTTTTAAGTAATCTTGACCCCCAGTGTGGGACTTGAATTCACAACCCCAAGATCAAAGAGTCGCATGTTCTACCAACTGAGTCAACCAGGTGCCCCCAATACTATGCTGTTTTGATTACTGTCTTGGTAGTGACTGATTATTGTCACTCTATAGGAAGTCTTATAATTTGTTATTGTGAGTCTGTCACCTGTACTTCTTCAGCATTGTGTTTGCTCTAAGTATTTTGCATTTCTATAAAATAATAGAATACTGTTGTTGATATATATAAAAAAATAGCTTGCTGAGATTTTGGTTTAGACTACTTTCAATCTATAGATCAAGTTGAGAAGAATAGACATCTTAACAGTATTGAGTCTTCTAATTCATAAAGCAGAGTATCTCTCCACTTATTTATATCTTTGATTTCTTTTATTGGAGTTCTCTAGTTTGCTACATATAGATCTTGGACATATCTATTAGACTTTAAGCATTTCATTTTTTGTGATGCTATTGTAAATGATAATTTTTTTAAAAAAAATTCACAGTGCAATTTATTAATGGAATATTATTTTTGCCAAAATAACTAAAAAACAATTGACTTTTGCATTTTAACCTTGTATCTTGTGACCTTGCTATACTCACATATAGTTCCAGGAGTTTTTTGTCAATTCTTTGGGCTTTTCTGTATGTGCACTCATATCATCTGTTGAAAAAATACAATTTATTCCTTCTTTCCCAATATATATTTCTTTTATTTATTTATTTTTTTACTTTTCTTATTGCACTAGCTAGAATTCCAGCATGATGTCAAATAGAAGCAGTGAGATAGGGCATACTTGCTCTGTTCTTAATTTCAGGGTTAAGAGACAAGTTTTTCACCATTGAGTATGATGATAACCGTAGGGTTTTTGTTGATTTTTTAAATCAAATTAAGGAAGTTACTCTCTATTCTTAGTATGTTGAGACTTTTTTTTTTTTTAAAGATTTTATTTATTTATTTGACAGAGCGAGACAGCGAGAGAGAGAACACAAGCAGGGGGAGTGGGAGAGGGAGAAGCAGGCTTCCCGCAGAGTGGGGAGCCCGATGCAGGGCTCGATCCCAGGACCCTGGGATCATGACCTGAGCCGAAGGCAGACGCTTAACGACTGAGCCACCCAGGCGCCCCTGTTGAGACTGTTTTTAAAATCAAAAATAGATGTTGTGTTTTGTCAAATGCTTTTTCTGTGTCAATTGTATGATTATATGAGTCCTCTTAAATGTGTTGATTTACATTGATTGTTCAAATGTTAAAACAGACTTGAAAAACTCAAATAAAACTTACTTGGACATGGTACAAAATTATTTGTATACATAGTTAGATTCAATTTCTTAATTGTTAAAGATTTTTGCATCTATGTTCGTGATCGATGATGGTCTATACATTTTCTTTATGTAGTATTTTCATTTGGTTTTAGCATAAGGTAATGTTGGTCTCATACATCAAGTGAGCTAGGAAATGTTCCCTCTCCTATCTTCTGAAAGGGGTGGTGTAGAATTGGTATTAGTCCTTCCATATTTGGTAGAATTTCTCAGTGAAACCTCTGAAACTGAGGCTTTCCTTTTTGGTAATTTATTAATTATTTATTCAACTTCTTATAGACATATGCCTATTTTGATTAGCTATTTATTATTTGTGAGTATTGGTACTTTGTATCTTTCAAGTAATAAATTAATTTCATCAAATTATGAAACTTGTAGGCATAGAGTTGTCCATAGCACTTCTTACCATTTTTAAGGTAGTAGAAATGACCTTACTTTCTGATGTTGTTTTGTGACTTCTTTTTTTTTTCCCTTGGTTAGCCAGGCTAAAGGCTAATCAATTACATTGATCTTTTCAAAGAACCAGTATTTGGTTTTATAGATTTCTTCTATTGTTTTCCTGAATTCAATGTCATTGATTTCTGCCCTAATTTTTATTATTGCTTTCCTACTGGTTGCTTTAATCTTAAATTATTATTTCTTTTGCCTCATAAGGTAGAAGCTGAGATCATTGATCTTAGATTTCTTATTTTCTAATATATGCATTTAATGCTATAAATTTATCTGTAAGCAATATCTTTGCTGCATGCCACAAGTTTTGATGAGTTGTAGTCATTTAATTAATTAATTTAACTGAAATAATCTCTAAATATTTGGTAATATTCTTTTTACCTTTCAGTTATAAATTTCTAATTTAATTCTATTGACTCTGAGAACTTTTTATGATTTACATCTTCCTAAATTTATTAAAGTATTATTGCCCAGAATGTGATCTATCTTGGAGAATGTTCCAAGTGTGAAAATAATATTTATTTTGCTGTTGTTAGATGGAATATTCTATAAATATCAATACGATCAAGCTGATTGATAGTGCTGCTCACGTCAACAATATCCCTGATGTTCTGCTTGCCTGACTTATCAATTACTGAAAGAGTGTTGTTGAAGTCCCCAGCTATAATAATGGATTTGTCTATTTTAAGTTTTTATTTTAATTCCAGTTAGTTAACATATAGTGTTACATTAGTTTCAGGCACAGAATTTAGTTATTCAACAATTCCATACATCACTCAGTGCTCATTACAAGTGTACTCCTTAATCCCCATCACCTATTTAGCCTGTCCGCCCACCCACCTCCTCTCTGATAATCATCAGTTTGTTCTCTATAATTAAGTGTCTGTTTTTTGGTTTGTCTCTCTCCCTTTTTTTTCCCCTTGTTTTGTTTCTTAAATTCCACATATGAATGAAATCACATGGTATTTTTTTTCTTGAGGTTCTATGAGTTTTTGTTTTATATATTTTGATGCTCTGTTGTTAGATGTATATACATTAAGGATTGTTATGTTTTAGGCAAATTGACATTTTATCATTATGTAATTCCACCTCTATTTCTAATAATTTTCCATTTTCTGAAATTTGTTTTGTCTGAAATTAATACAGGTAGTCCTACTTTCTCTCAATTATTGCTAGCATTATACATAATACAAGCCATACTTCCTTCTCTTCCAATAGCAGCAGTTTCAAGTCTACTAAAATAAATACATATGCATTTATACATACAAGGACCTTGTAATGCATTCATAATGAATTTATTAATAACAGCCCCAATCTGGAAGCAAGTCTAAGGTCCATCAACAGGAGAAAGGATAAACAAACAGTGCTACTTTCATACAATGGGATACTATTCAGCAATAAAAAAGAATAAATTACTGAAACAAGCACTAGCTTGGATAAGTCTCAAAAACAAAGAATTTAGGCATAAGAAAGTGCTTAACACTTAGTACTTAATAAAAGAAAGTACTTAATAAGTAAGTACTTAATAAAAGTAAGTACTTAATAATAACATTTAAATATTATTTTAGAGCTGGCAAAATTATTTTACAGTGATAAAAATTAGAAAGCAACTGCCTCTGAGTGGAGGGAGAATTGACTGGAAAGAAACATGAAAGAAACTTCTAGGATGATGGAAATATTCATCTATATGTTGTTTTATGTAGTGATTATATGGATTTACACAACTGTGAAAGCTCAAATGGAACAATGAATATGCATTTTATTGTATATGAGTTAGATACCAAAAAATACTTATATTGACAAATTGAAGAGCAACAAGGTAAAAAGAAGGAAGGTGGTAAATTTATTAATCTTGCTAAAAACCATTAGGTGAACTCTCAGGAGTTCATTCCAGTCATTGATGCTTCTAGTGTATATAAATAAATATATATGTGGATAGCCTAAATGTGTAAAGTCAATAGTGAAACAGGCACGCTATAAGACAAAAGGAGAGAAAGAGAGAAGAAAAAAAAGGAAAGAGGAAGGAAGAAGGAAGGAAGAAAGGGAAAGAGGAAGGAAGAAAGAAAGGAAAGAATGAAGAGAGTTAAGCTGCCTGTTTCTCCTATAGGATATTAGCCAAAGAAAGAGGCAAGCAATTTGTCAAGGAATGACTGACATTTTTTTGGTGAGATGTCTAGTAAAATGACTCTTCAATTTTGTGGGGACTAGAAGATTGTCCCTTGGGGAAGGAAACATTTAACCTGTTGTCTGAATCCATTCAGAGAGGACTATACCCATGAAGTTAGAAAGAATTAACTTAGTGGCATGAATCAAGTCTTACCCATCAGAGTGGACTATTAGTAGTTCTATTCACAAAAGATTATTCACCAGGTACTGTATTTAGTTTACATGTTTTCATCAAATATTTCATATGAAAAGATTATGAGGAAGAGTACAAGTAGGATTGTAATTAGCCCTTTGTTTTTTCTCCCTTGATAAGAGTAACATACCTTATATCTATGTGTTTTGGTCTGTTCAGGCTGCTATAACAAAATACTATAGACTGTGTAGTTTATAAACAACAGGCATTTACTTCTTACAGCTGTGGAGTCTGAGAGTCCAAGATTAGAGTGCCAAGAATGATATGGTACTGGTAAAGCCTCTTTTCCAAGTTGCAAACTGCCAACTTTTTACTATGTCCTCACATGATGGAAGGGACAAGCTAACTCTGAAGCTTCTTTTATAAGGGCACTAATCCCATTCATGATGACCTATCAACTCCCAAAGGCCCCACCTCCTAATACCATCATATTGGGCATTAGGTTTTCAACATACAAATTTGTGGGAGGACACAAACATTCAGACCACAGCATTTTACCCCTGAACCCCTCAAAATCCATGTTCTTCTCACATTTTTTCAACGCAAAAGTCTAAGTTCAAAGTCTCATCTAAATCTGATCTAAATCAGATTTAGATGAGACTCCTAGATGAGACTCAAGTTATAATTCATCCTGAGGCAAATTCCTCTCCTGCTGAGAACCTGTGACGTAAAACAAGTTAGGTGCTTATAAAATACAATGGTGGAACAAGCTTGAGTAGACATTCCAATCCGAAAAGGAGAAATAGAAAAGAAAAGTGGAGTAACAAGTCCAAGGTAAGTCCAAAACCTGAAAGGGTGATCACTAAACCTCAAGTCTTGAGAACAGTTTTCCTTGGCTTAATGCCCTGCCCTACCTACCCTCTAGGGTGGAGGTTCTGCTTCCAGATACACCAGGGCATTCCCCAACCCCACAATTTTGCTGGGTGCTGCCTATGCAGCAGCTATAGGATTCTAGTTGTGTGCCCATGGCTGTCCTAGCCTGGAATCACACACCTGTGTCTTTACTGGTCTGGAGTCACTGGGGAAGCCCCACCCCCAAAGCTCTCTGTAGCAGCCGTGCCCTTGAAGAGGCTCTGTGCCTAGGTTGTGTGCCCTGGGTTCCAGGAGGCTCCATCATACCAAATCTAGATAGATATTATCACTCACCATGATTTTGCTGGGGTCTGGTCCCCACAGCTTTGGGCAAGAATCATCTGGCTTGTTGAAACCCAGGAGATGCCCCTCCCCACTTTTGAAACTCAGGAGGAAACCCTGATGATCTCTGAATTGAATCACTTTTGGGAAACTTCTTCCCTTGTCCTGACAAATAGCATGCATTCTCAGCCAAATGGCTCCATGGTCCTACCATACAAAGTCTAAGAAGTGAGAGAACCTTCCTTCATTCCTTTCTGTCTTCTTGTTCAGTTCAAACTGACTGTTTTCCTGATGCATACTAATGTCCTTATCAAAAAAGTCGTGCTTTCTCTCTCTCTCTCTTTTGCAATATGATATAGGCTAAAAGTTTCCAAAGTTTTAAATTCTATTCCCCTTTTGATTAATAATTCCATCTTTAAATTATTTCTCTTTTCCCCCATTTTACTCTAAGCATTCAAGAGAAGCCAAGCCACACCTTCAACACTTTACTTAGATATTTCCTCAGCCAAATATTTAATGTATTGCTCACAAGTTCTACCTTCTACAAAACATTTGGCAAAACATTGGCAGGAACACAGTTCAGCCAAGCTCTTTACCACTTTATAACAAAGATCACCTTTCCTCTAGTCTCTGATAGATTCCTCATTTCCATTTGAGACCCAATCAAAATGGCCTTTACCACCCATATTTCTACCAACATTCTGTTCATGACCTCTTAGATATTCTCTAAGAAGATGAAGGTTTTCAGTACTCCTCTTCCATGAGCTCTCACTAGAATGACCCTTAACAGTCCCTTCATGGTAATGTAGGCTTTTTCAAGCATGCATCTCAAAACTCCTCTAGCCTATACTCATTACATGGTTCCAAAGTCACATCCAAATTTTTATATATTTGTTACAGCAGCACTCCATTCACAGTACCAATCTTCGGTCTTAGTCTGTTTAGGCTGCTATGACAAAATACCACAGATTGTGTGGCTTATAAACAGTGGAAATTTATCTCTCACAGTTCTGGAGGCTAGAAGTCTAAATCAGAATGCCCGCATGGTAGGGGTCTGGTGAAGGTCCTCTTCCAGGTGGCAGACTGCCAACTTCTTGCTGTGTCCCCCCATGGTAGAAGGGAAAAGCTTCCTCTCTGGGGCCTCTTTTTTTATAAGGGCACCCTCGTGACTTAATTACATCCCAAAGTCTTCACCTGCTAATACCATCACCTTGGGCATTATGTTTTCAACATATGAATTTGGGAAGGACACAAACATTTATACCACAGTACTTTACTATTTTGGAAACAGAATAAGCTATATTAAATAAGACTTCAATGGAATAGTTATCAGACTTAAACCAACATAGTTTGAACAGTAGTGTACCTAAATCTATAAAATAATGAGCCCTACCAAGTCCAGGTTCTGCTTCTAGTAGCATAAAGCCAGAAAGATTATTAAATTCTTTCACTTTACAAATGGGAAAATTAAAGTTTAGAGAGATCAAATGTCTCAATTTGAACCCTGTAGGGCCACAAGCAGGCTGCCCCAAGATGAGCCACTTTAGCATAAACATTATTTTCAGTTAAAAGCAATCAAAACCCCGTGAATTCAGGAATAACTCTTTAGCCACCCCTCAATTGCCTGCTTATACTAGGGAGAAAGCTATTAACAGAGATTTTTTTTTACCTAAGAAACTTACCTACATAATAGGGCAATCTTTGTTTTCTAAATATCTCCTTTCCCTTTCCTGCTAATGGTCTTTCTCCTCTTTGTATCCTTAGATGCCTTCCCCTCTCTTTGGCTCATATGAGCATCGGATTGCCTCACTGTCTGGAATCTCCATGTCTATGTGCATTCCCCATACATACACATGCTATTAAATTTTATTTTCTCCTGCTAATCTGTCTCACATCAATTTGATTCTTAGTCCAGCTAGAAGGATCATGAAGGGCAGAGAAAGTTTTCCCTCCCCAACACCCCCAATTTACACAAATGAGTTAGTGTCATAGCCAGGACTAGAACGTATTTCTACTCCAAGCCCATTTTTTCTAATCAATTCCCATCACAACTCAAATTAAAATACTGCATTTTTCACATACTTCACTTTACAAAACACACCAAATGATGACTTAATGTTGAAAAATCAACTGTGGTTGATTACAGAGAAGGAAAAATAGCTCAATCTTTTTGAGGGGAAAAGAATTTTAGAAGAACATAAAAAGCTAATTAGAATAAAATAATAAGAAAAAATTAAACATAGTGAAATCCTTTTATTTTAAAGATTATTTATTTATTTATTTATTTATTTATTTATTTATTTATTTTTATTTGAGAGAGAGAGAGTGCACATGAGCATGGAGGAAGGGGCAGAGGGAAAGAAAATCTTAAGCAGACTCTGTGATGAGTGTGGAGCCCCATGCAAGGCTCAGTCTCATGACCCTGAGATCACAATCTGAGCCCAAACCATGTCAGTTGCTTAACCAACTGTGCCACCCAGGCACCCTGTGAATTCCAAATAGATCAATTTAGATTCTATCCTATTCTCATCATTATATCTGAATGGTTATTATTTCTCATTCTACAAAGTTATCTCTATCTCCAATAAGAAACATTCAGAAAAGAAAAAAAAACATGACATTTTATAAGCAAAACAAAATTTTCAACTTCATTTTGTAAACATTGTACCCTGTCAAATATCTTTTTTGATAGATAATTTTTTCTGATCTTTTTTTACATTCATATTCTCTATCCCACAAAATTCATTTCTTTAGGACTGGCGACATGTAGATGTGGTATGTGTGTCACTTCTTTATGTGCCCAAATGCTCTAAGGTTTTCTCCTTACAATATCCATAGATGTTGACAGCAGTTGCTCCCAAATTTTTAATAATGAAGACAACCTTTAATTTCTAAAAATTGTATAGATCCCACATAATAGTTACATTTTAGTAGTTGTTGATTGATAAAGTCTATAGACTCCAACATTCATTAATTAACACTTCTAAATGAATTTATATTTTTTTGTTGTTGTTTTGGGGTTTTTTTTAAAGGTTTTATTTTTTAAGTAATTTCTACACCCAATGTGGGACTCAAACTTACATCCCAGAGATCAAGAGCTGCATGCTCTACCAACTGACCCAGCCAGGTGCCCCTGAATTTGTATTTTCTTAATCACATCATTTGCATATGTTTTAAAATTTGTAGATAATTATTTGTAAAGCATGGTATTTATTCAGTGTGTTCACAGTGACTGGGGGCATACAGTTTCCTGGACTCTACAGTAATACCCTGACTCCCAACACCAACAACGAGCCTGGGTTTGAACCCCACAAGTCTCCTTATGGAAGCCCTGTGTTTGTAACTACCTGGAAAGAAGCCAGGGAGGGAATCTATGCTGGTCCTTCTTCCTACTCATAGTCATATCCATATTCATGCACTATCAACTTCAAGAAGACTTAGACTTCACTAGACTTGTTCACCACCTCAGTTGAAGGGTTTCGGGGAACATTCCCTCCCCAACAAATGTGCCACTTTAAATGTGGATTTTTTGAGCAGAAGGCACTTGAGACTCTATGGGCTCAAAAGAAACTTCTGTCCCTCCCTTAACCACACAGAAGAATCTAAATTGGGGGTCTTTCCCAGAATAAGAGTTATTAACAGAGATAAATTTTATCTGAGTGACTCACTTGTTATGGTAGGGCAAATATCTAATTAGCAAACATCTGCCCTTCTTATCACCTTGTGAGATGCATTCCTTTTCTCTGAAATCCCAGAGTCCTACCCCCATCTCCTTTGTTCAGACTGACATATATACCTCATTTTTCTGTCTTTAGAATTTCTCTGTATGAACACCTATTAAATTTTATTTCCTACTACTAATCTGTCTCATGTCAATTTGATTCCTAGTCCAGTTAGGAGGATGTGTGAAGAAACAAGAATTCTTGCTCCTGAAACAGTGCTAGGAAAATGCCTGGCCCTTAGGCTGTCTTCAATAAATATTTGATGAGTATATGTGTCTAAGAAGAAGATGCTGTGGCCGAGGTCGAAGAGGTTGCTGCCTGTGTTCTCCTCAAAGATTTTGATGGATTCCTGTCTCACATTGAGGTCTTTCATCCATTTTGAGTCTATTTTTGTGTATGGTGTAAGGAAATGGTCCAGTTTCATCTTTCTGTATGTGGCTGTCCAATTTTCCCAACACCATTAGTTGAGACTTTTTTCCATTAGATAGTCTTTCTTGCTTTGTTGTCATATAACACCCAGTGCTCCATGCAATATGTGCCCTCCTTAATACCCATCACCGGGCTAAACCATCCCCCCACACCCCTCCCCTCTAAAACCCTGTTTGTTTCTCAGAGTCCGTAGTCTCTCATGGTTCATCTCTCCCTCTGATTTCCCACCCTTCATTTTTCCCTTCCTTCTCCTAATGTCCTCCATGCTATTCCTTATGTTCCACAAATAAGTGAAACCATTAGATAATTGACTTTCTGTGCTTGACTTATTTCACTTAGCATAATCTCCTCCAGTCCCATCCATGTTGATGTAAAAGTTGGGTATTCATCCTTTCTAATGGCCGAGTAATATTCCATTGTACATATGGACCACATCTTCTTTATCCATTCATCTCTTGAAGGGCATCCTGGCTCTTTCCACAGTTTGGCTATTGCAGACATTGCTGCTATGAACACTGGGGAGCATATGGCCCTTCTTTTCACTACATCTGTGTCTTTGGGGTAAATACCCAGGAGTGCAGTTGCTGGGTCATAGGGTAGCTCTATTTTTAATTTTTTGAGGCACCTCCACAATGTTTTCCAAAGTGGCTGTACCAACTAGCATTCCCACCAAGAGTGTAAGAGGGTTCCCCTTTCTCCACAACCTCTCCAACATTTATTGTATCTTTCCCTGTCCATTTTTGCCATTCGAACTGGTGTAAGGTGGTATCTCAATGTGGTTTTGATTGGAATTTCCCTGATGGCTAATGATGATGAACATTTTTTCATGTGTCTGTTAGCCATTTGTATGTCTTCTTCAGAGAAGTGTCTGTTCATGTCTTCTGC
>NW_027813862.1:0-278 GCF_054177405.1 Leptonychotes weddellii | reverse complement strand
GGTGTTATGCACAAACAATGAATCATGGAACACTACATCTAAAACTAATGATGTAATGTATGGGGATTAACATAAGAATAAAAAAAATAATAGTGTAAAAAAAAAATAGATGACTGCCAGTGAAATCTGGATAGTAGAATAACAATCATTCTTAATTTTGTCCTTGGTGGCTTTGTATTTTCCAAAATCTCTATAATAAATATAGATTTCTTTTATAAATCAGAAAAGAACAACTACTTACTTTGTATAAGGGTCTTTTAATTTTTTAAATTTTACTT
>NW_027813861.1:0-278 GCF_054177405.1 Leptonychotes weddellii | reverse complement strand
CTAATGATGTAATGTATGGGGATTAACATAAGAATAAAAAATAAATAAATAAATAAAAAACAGAGCTAATAATCGCTACAAAAAAAAAAAAAAAACAGTAGGTGGGGAAGCAATGAGTCCACCAGAGGGTCTCCTAAGCCACTGTCCTTGAGTCCTAAAGGATTGGCACTTGTTAACTGGGCCAAGAAGACTACAGAGGGCTTCCAGTCAGAAGGAATGGCATGAGCAGGTCGTGGAAATCTAAAATGGCATGGTTTCTGGAAAAACCACAGGCTGCG
>NW_027813860.1:0-278 GCF_054177405.1 Leptonychotes weddellii | reverse complement strand
GCCTGGGTGGCTCAGTCGTTAAGCGTCTGCCTTCGGCTCAGGTCATGATCCCAGGGTCCTGGGATCGAGTCCCACATCAGGCTCCCTGCTCTGCGGGAAGCCTGCTTCTCCCTCTCCCACTCCCCCTGCTTGTGTTCCTGCTCTCGCTATGTCTCTCTCTCTGTCAAAAAAATAAATAAAATCTTTAAAAAAAAAAAAAAGAAAGCATGCTGTCAAGGCCCCAGAAAAGCTGAGTAGAATTTTATAATCTGGCTCCAGGGACATAAGGGGAATTTTAG
>NW_027813859.1:0-278 GCF_054177405.1 Leptonychotes weddellii | reverse complement strand
GTCCTGGGAGCCAAGGAGGAGGCAGCAGTAGACTGGTTCGTATTGCTCACAGGTCACATAGGATGAGGACGGAGATTCCACCACTGGACTTAGGAATGTGGGGGGGTAATTCTCTGAAGAGTTTTTCTGTCAAGAGGGACAAAGAAATGGGATGGTCCTTAAGGGATGTTTGCAGTCATTGTGGCTGTTTTAAAACGGGAGAAGTAACAGTGTGTTTGTAAACTGGTAGGAGTAATCTGGAGAAAGGGAGAAATGCAGAGAGCAGAGACCAGCTGCGG
>NW_027813858.1:0-278 GCF_054177405.1 Leptonychotes weddellii | reverse complement strand
TGAAAAAGCAGGGTAGGGACGCCTGGGTGGCTCAGTCGTTGGGCGTCCGCCTTCGGCTCAGGTCATGATCTCAGGGTCATTGGATCGAGTCCCGCATCCGGCTCCCTGCTGGGCGGGAGGCCTGTTTCTCCTTCTCCCACTCCCTCTGCTGGTGTTCCCTCTCTCGCTGTGTCTCTCTCTGTCAAATAAATAAAATCTTAAAAAAAAAAAGAAAGAAAGAAAAAGCAGGGTAATATATCCTGTAGAATTCTCCACATTCTGGATTTGGCTGACTGATT
>NW_027813857.1:0-278 GCF_054177405.1 Leptonychotes weddellii | reverse complement strand
CTTTTGGAGATGTATCTTGAAAGAAGTTGCTGTGGCCGATGTCAAAGAGGTTACTGCCTATGTTCTCCTCTAGGATTTTGATGGATTCCTGTCTCACATTGAGGTCTTTCATCCATGGTGCTTTCTTTTTAGAAGGTTATTAACTACTGATTCAATGCATTTAATATATATAGGCTTATTCATATTATCCATTTCTCTTTGTAAGAGTGCTGGTAGCTAGTGTATTAAGAGAAATTAATCCATTTCATGTAAATTATCAAACTGAGGACAAAGTTGTT
>NW_027813856.1:0-278 GCF_054177405.1 Leptonychotes weddellii | reverse complement strand
TCCATTCAGAGAGATTATATGGGACACACTCTTTTAACATTGTGAAAATGGAAATTTATTGCATTTTTTAGTTTTGATGGAAAAGAAAGGAAAGGAAAGGAAACGAGGAAGGGAGGGAGGGAAGGAGGAAGGAAAGAAAGAAAGAAAAAGAAAGAAACAAAGAAACAAAGAACAAAAAGAACAGAAAGAAAGAAAGAAAAAGAAAGAAAGAAAGAAACAGATTTCAGTAATTTAAAACCTAGAACATTTTTTCCTGTGTCTGTTAGCCATTTGTATAT
>NW_027813855.1:0-278 GCF_054177405.1 Leptonychotes weddellii | reverse complement strand
TGAAGCTGGGGGGGGAAGTTCTGGAAATGGATGGTGGTGAGGGTTGCACAAATATTGTGATGTATCTAGTGCCATTGACCTGTACGTTTAAAATTGGTTAAAACGACGTTTTACATTTTACCATGATTTTTTATTTTTTATTTTTTTACCGTGATTTTTTAAAGCAAAACACAAAACAAAACAAAACAAACAAGCAAAAATCCTAAGAGGAGGGACCTTAAATGCATATTTCTAAGTGAAAGAAAAAAAAAAAAACCACTCTGCAAAAGCTACATACT
>NW_027813854.1:0-278 GCF_054177405.1 Leptonychotes weddellii | reverse complement strand
TGCTCCTCAAAGGTAGGCAGGATGGTGCGAAGGAAACGAAGCAGTGTTGAGGTCCAGCTTTTACTTGCAAGGGTTACAATCCGTGGAAAATCGTTTCTGCGTTTCTGACAATTCCCTCATGGGGTTCCAGCGGGTCTCACTCTGCTCTTCCTTCCGATGCTGAGTGCCCGTGATACTCCGGTCCACTGTCCTCCCCGCCGTGGGGCTGGAGCACTGCTGCCCAGACCCGGGTGTGCTCGCAGATCGCTTGGGCACATGCACACTCCAGGGCTGGCTCC
>NW_027813853.1:0-278 GCF_054177405.1 Leptonychotes weddellii | reverse complement strand
TTAAAAATATATTTAGACTTGTTTTAGAATGTGATTTATCTTGGAAATTTTCCATGTTCACTGAAAAAAAATGTGTATTCTGTTTGCTGGGTGGAGTCCTATATATGTCAATTAGATCAAGTTGGTTGATCTTTCAAGTCTTTTTCTACTTGTTTTACAATTATTGAGAAGCTATGATTTAAAAAAAAAATTTTTTTTTTAAGGAACTAGAACCCATTTTTAAAATGAAATCTTAGGGCGCCTGGGTGGCTCAGTTGGTTAAGCAACTGCCTTCGGCT
>NW_027813852.1:0-2742 GCF_054177405.1 Leptonychotes weddellii | reverse complement strand
GTAACTCTTGAGCACCAGGACACAGGAGCTGGTGGACAAATGTCTTTTCTTCTGTCCTTCAGGCTCTCAACATGAGGCACATTCCTTGTGGCTCCTTCAAGAGTCCCAGCGGGATCAAGCCCCAATTGCCCCATGTGATCCAGTATGATAAAGCATTGTATACTGGCTTTCTTTTCTGCCTGGTTCTCTCTTCCCAACCCCCCAGACCTCCATCCCTGTTCCCTAGGACCACTTCCCCAAATAAATGAACGGCTACAATCCCTTATCTTAGATTTGCTTTTTGGGGGGAACTAAAACTATCTTTAACTCTACTACTACCTTTGCCAAATTAAAAGTATGATAATTATTTGTCTATCTTTCTCTTCCAGCTGACTACAAGATCTCTAGAGATTGCCTTATTTTTTTTTAAAAGATTTTATTTATTTGAGAGAGAGAATGAAAGAGAGAGAGCATGAGAGGGGGGAGGATCAGAGGGAGAAGCAGACTCCCTGCTGATCAGGGAGCCTGATGTGGGACTCGATCCTGGGACTCCAGGATCATGACCTGAGCCGAAGGCAGTCGCTTAACCAACTGAGCCACCCAGGTGCCCCTAGAGATTGCCTTATTTTGTGATCCATGTAGTTCATAATAAATGCTTATTCAAGGAATGGCTCAGAGGTGGAAAGAATACGATGAGTTTACAAATAGCAGCTAAAGGGTATTGGGGGGAATTACATTTGTAAGATGCTCTCCATGCTTTAGCTCATTTAACTCTACAGCAATTCTAGGAGGCAGGTGCTATTATTATCCCGATTTTACAGATGAGAAACAAGTTTAGAGAGGTCAGGTGACTTGCCCAGACACACAGCTAGGGAGAAAAGAAGTCAGGATTTGAACTCTGGTCTGATTCCCACATTGGCTTCTTACCATCACTATTACTGGGGAACTGCGGAAGCTTGTTGTTCTTGGAGCACAAAGTGCCGGCGGAGGACTCCACGGAGAGGAGATTGTCTTGGTTGTTAGGTCTGGATCATGAGGGATCTTTGCCTAGTGTTTTGTTTTGTTTTGTTTTTTTTTCCTATCTTGCGGACAATGGAGAACCTCCAAAGGCTTACAAACATTTTCTCATTGTGAGCCTTTCCAGGTTTCTTTGCCTTTTAGAAAATATAAGCAGTTTGGAAAATATCCACAAGGGGGCAGGCGTTGGTCTCAGATGAGAAAGCGAGAAAACCTTCGCGTGAAACTGGTTCAATTTTCTTTTCCTCGTGGAGCCTCTGCTCAGCTTTCGGAGTAGATCTAAGATCGATAAGTAACCTCCAGCACCGGAGACTTGCTGCTGTTCCTTCTGCTTTTTTCTCCCGGCCTTCCTCTCTCCTTCCCTCCCACTCTCTCTCCCCTCCACTCCTTTTGTTTACTCTCTTCACTGAAGTGGAGATCAGGTTAAAAAAGTGGTAGAGAGAGTCTTCCCAAACATCACCACACTTGCAGCGTTTTACAGCCCGGTCCACATACAAACAGACGATAGCGCGTGCACACACACACACCCCAACAAGGGTTTGTCAGGAATCCCTGTAAAGGTTTCATCACCTCTATATAGGAAATGGCTATTGATTCCAATTCATCCCTAACTTTTACCGAACACACGGCGTGAGTCAGGCTTGGTGCTGGCGGATCAAGCATATGCAATTTCGTTGAATCTTCACACGAATACTTTGAGGTCGATAGGATTTTCCATATTTACAAATGAGAAACTTGAATCTCAGAGAGGTGACGATCATACCACTGGCAGGTCATAGAGCCATAATTTCAACCAGATTTTGGACTTCTACTCCACTGATCCTGCCATTAAACCACACTGGATTGGTTGATTTATCACCATCTTCATGTGAGTCTGATTCAGGGTACCAATATGCGGATGGGGGAGATGTTAACCAGCTTTTCTCTTTGATGTCAACGAAGCTTGGTGCATAGATGTTCCAAGGCAAGGAAAGAGAATGGGGGACAGTGGTGGTTGTTGCTCTAAACCTCAGCTTTCTGACTCTGAGCAGAGCCTGGAGGGCTCAGGGAAGAGGAGCTGAGTTAGGGGTCGTGGAATGGGAGTCTTTCACTAACCCAAGTGGTCTGTGATCCCTTGCTCAGCCAGGGACTGTCTTGGATCCTCCTGGTGGCCAGCACAGGGTAGGGTCCAAAACATTCAGTTTCCACTGAATCCTTTGTACAGAGAGAAGACAAAAGACTAGGGGTATTGAAGTGACCAGTCTAAGGCCAATCAATGAAAGAGCCAAGTATGGAACTCTGGTTTTTCATCGTGGGGGGTGTTGAGTATTCCCTCCCATCAGTTTTCCAAAGTGCTTATGTGCTGTTCCACTGGGGTAGGTATATAAGGAGATGGGGGGTGGGATGGGACATGGGTGAGTGTTATTCACCTAATAATCATGTATTTATTTTACAGTGTATTAGAAGATCCCTAATAAGCACTTTGAAGCCATTGATTCCATGGATACTATTGTTAAAATTAGGCTAAATTAGTAAGTAAAAAATAGATAGATTAAAGCATTACATAAAGAATATATCAGAGGGCGCCTGGGTGGCTCAGTTGGTTAAGCGACTGCCTTTGGCTCAGGTCATGATCCTGGAGTCCCGGGATCGAGTCCCGCATCGGGCTCCCTGCTCGGCAGGGAGTCTGCTTCTCCCTCTGACCCTCCTCCCTCTCATGCTCTCTGTCTCTCATTCTCTCTGTCTCAAATAAATAAATAAAATCTT
>NW_027813851.1:0-278 GCF_054177405.1 Leptonychotes weddellii | reverse complement strand
TAAAAACTACTTGTTGAGCATTTATTTATAGGGTATGGAAAATTATATTAATAAAATTTGAGGGGTACCTGGGTGGCTCGGATGGTTAAGCGCCTGCCTTTGGTTCAGGTCATGATCTCAGGGTCCTGGGATCGAGCCCTGAGTTGGGCTCCCTGCTTAGTGGGAGCCTGTTTCTCCCTCTGCCTCTGCCTCTCTCTCTACTCATTCTCTCTCTCTCTCAAATGAATAAATAAAACCTTTAAAAAATTTTTGACATAGAAACAAATTCCTTTACTGAT
>NW_027813850.1:0-278 GCF_054177405.1 Leptonychotes weddellii | reverse complement strand
GGTATTACTACTCTTAGAAAAACAGTTTAAAGCTCATATGTCCTACGAGAATTTTGTACATAAGTGAAGAACACTTGATTTATTATTTTGTAGGGATTTTTAAAATTCTATATTTGGTATCTTTTTAAGCTTATTACTATGATCGATTAGATTGTAAATGAGACATTTGTTTCTTACTGGGAATTTTTTTTTTTTTTTTTTTTTAAGATTTTATTTATTTATTTGACAGAGAGAGACACAGCGAGAGAGGGAACACAAGCAGGGGGAGTGGGAGAGGG
>NW_027813849.1:0-278 GCF_054177405.1 Leptonychotes weddellii | reverse complement strand
GAAATTCTGGAGCCCCTGTAGCTAACTCTGTGGGCTATGCAGCGTCCCTCCTCAATCTGGAGCCAGACCGCAGTCTCCTGGCCCCTGGCCAGGCTCTGAACATCAGGGCTGTCTGTGCTGGTAGCTCAGGCCCAGGCCGAACACTTGGCTGCCTCGGTCACTTCTGGGCCAAGACTGCTCCTTGCTGCCATCACCCCCTTGGGCCAGAGATTTCTCGGGGTTGACACCGGTTTTCCTCTCCTCTGCCATGACCATCTCGGCTCTGCAGATGGGCCCGT
>NW_027813848.1:0-278 GCF_054177405.1 Leptonychotes weddellii | reverse complement strand
TTTGAAGTCATGATAGGTTCTTCTCTCTTGACAAGATTGATAATGGATTTGGAATGCATGGGGAAAATTTGCTGGCATTTAAAAAATCTATACCGCTAACTCTCATAAATGCAGTTTTCAAATATACAATAGTTCTACCTGCCACAACAGCATTTAACATTTATAAAAATTTAAAACATTAAAAATACCTTCCTTGGGGACAGAGCAAGATGGCGGAGGAGTAGGAGACCTGGATTTCGTCTCCTCTCAGGAATTCAGCTGGATAGGGATCAAACCAT
>NW_027813847.1:0-278 GCF_054177405.1 Leptonychotes weddellii | reverse complement strand
TTTGGGTATATGCCTAAGAGTAGAATTTCTGGGTCATATGGTAATTCTATGTTTAGTTTTTTGAGGAAACACCAAACTGTTTTCCACAATGACTGTGCCATTTCATATTTCCACTGGCAATGTACACAGGTTCTAATTTATCCACATCCTTACCAACACTTGCTCTTTTCTCTTCCTTCCTTCCTTCCTTCCTTCCTTCCTTCCTTCCTTCCTTCTTCCCTCCCTCCCTCCCTTTCTTCTCTTCCTCCTCCTCCTTCTTCTTCTTGTTCTTCTTCTTC
>NW_027813846.1:0-278 GCF_054177405.1 Leptonychotes weddellii | reverse complement strand
GTAAACGAGACACTATATCAAAAGAAGGGGAATTAAGTCAAATTTAAGCTCCACTTTTTGGAAGAATATAAAAAAAAACAACAACTGGGGATATATGTTAAAAACACTGTATTATTTAAAAAAAAAATATTTGGGGGGATAATCTGAGACTCTGGCAAATAGCCTGCTACTCCTTAAAGTGTTTTACTTATACCAAAGCCAAGCTGAAGGATAAGTAACATCCTTAAATCAGAAAGAAATGAACTTGTAGATCTTTTCTCTTCCATTTTCAGTTTTTT
>NW_027813845.1:0-278 GCF_054177405.1 Leptonychotes weddellii | reverse complement strand
TGGCATTACTGTTTTGCCTTCACATCAGCAAATGTTGAGAGTTCCCGCTGCTGTGCATCTTCAAATGATAATGCCTCCCTTTTTTTTTTTTTGGTAATTTTAGCCATTCTAATGGTTCCATAGTGGTTTTGTCTATTTCTCCTTGCATTTCTAACAGATGTTTCATGTATTTTCATGTTCTGTTGTTAGGTACATACATGTGAAGGATTATTGTGTCTTCTTGGAGCAATGACCACCATATTCTTGTTCCTAATTCTGAAGGCTGATTTTTCTAAAAT
>NW_027813844.1:0-278 GCF_054177405.1 Leptonychotes weddellii | reverse complement strand
GGGCACCTGGGTGGCTCAGTTGGTTAAGCGACTGCCTTCGGCTCAGGTCATGATCCTGGAGTCCCGGGATCGAGTCCCTCATCGGGCTCCCTGCTCGGCAGGGAGTCTGCTTCTCCCTCTCCCACTCCCCGTTTGTGTTCCCTCTCTCGCTGTGTCTTTCTCTGTCAAATAAATAAATAAAATCTTTAAAAAAAAAAAACAGGAGAGACTAGAAAATATGTTGAAATGAATGAAAATGAAGACACAATGTAATAAAATCTATGGGGTGCAGCTAAAGC
>NW_027813843.1:0-278 GCF_054177405.1 Leptonychotes weddellii | reverse complement strand
CAAAATACCAGGGCAGGCCATAAATCACCAGGATTAATTATATTCTACTCATAAAAACTTAGGTTAAAGTAAAGCTCATGAGAAAATTCATCATGTTTAGTGGATTAAACATTGCATGGGAACAGGAGACTTCATATATAAACATAATCTTTGGGGCGCCTGGGTGGCTGAGTTGGCTGAGCGTCTAACTCTTGATTTCGGCTCAGGTCATGATCTCAAGGCTGTGAAATCAAGCCCCATGTCAGGGTCTGTGCTGGGCATGGAGCATACTTGAGATT
>NW_027813842.1:0-278 GCF_054177405.1 Leptonychotes weddellii | reverse complement strand
TCAGCACAAAACAAACAAAAAAACAATTCAGTTAAAAAATGACCAGAAGGTCTGAATAGACATTTTTTCCAAAGAAGACATACAGATGGCCAAGAGAAACATGAAAAGATGCTTAACATCATTCATCATCAGGGCAATGCAAATCCAAACCACAATGAGATACCACCTCACACCTGTCAGCAATTGCACTACTGGGTATTTATCCCAAAGATACAAATGTAGCGATCCGAAGGGGTACATGCACCCCGATGTTTATAGCAGCAATGTCCACAATAGCC
>NW_027813841.1:0-2742 GCF_054177405.1 Leptonychotes weddellii | reverse complement strand
AGTCACTGAAGTATATTTTGCCTTACTAAACAATCTATACTACCTTACATTTATATACACTGCATCCATATCTAAAGTTAAATGGGTAAACTGTGATACCACCTTTTCACACTTCTGAGTGGATCTAGATATTGCTTTAAAAGACAGTGAAAATCAAGATGTTGAAAAGATAGCAATGTCTATGATGAAAATGATACGCTCTGTAATATTTTCTGAACTAAGGATAATTTATCATATGTGACCTACTTCAGTGTTTGAATAGGATATATAATATTCACGTTCATTTCTGAATCTATGTATTGTTTCAAGACTTATATTGACAATTCCAGTCGCTACTGCCTCAGCCATGCAAAATTTCTCCAAACTGAAATGAGTAAAAATCTACATAAGAACTACAGTAACTCAAAGATTGTCTGTTTCGGCATTGTCAATACAACACAAATTGTGTGGGAAATCTCACTTCTAACAATATAATTAGTGATTTCACTGAAATAAGGACCAGAAAAATAAATTTAATGATAAATACATAGTTATTATAAATTAGGAATGTCTTTTTTTATCACTCGCCCAAAAACCACTGGCCCTTCAACAGAGCCATACACAATACCCATTGTGTATTGTGACGTATTGAAGACATACACAATAACAATTAAATTCAGTCATCTTTGATATTTATCAATCTTCAGCCAAATAAACTGCAGTTTAACCCGTGTTTGAAGGTATATTAATCAAGGCAGGAAGACAATATTTTTAACAGTTCATTTGTTTAACTTTTACCTTTTATACATTGAAATATGTAGTCATCTATCTGTACTCTTGCCTTCAGCCCTAAAACTACTAGGTGCTGGCCTGCTAATCCTTGATGTTAATCTACCAAGGTTTGAATCAGTCATAATGTATTAAAACAAAACTGGGGGGCACCTGGGTGGCTCAGTCAGTTAAGCATTGGACTCCTGATTTTGGCTAATGTCATGATCTCAGGGTCCTGGGATTGAGCCCGGATCAGGCTCTGTGCCTAGCGGGGAGTCTGCTTGAGGATTCTGTCTCCCTCTCCTTCTGTCCCTCCCCATGCTGTCACCCCCCACATGCACGTGCTCTCTCCCTCTCTCTCTGCCAAATAAACAAACATTTTTTAAAAAACTGGTAGAACTTTAGGTCCATTAAAAATCCTTGCTATTATAAATAATATATCAGCTAACATTGCATACAGATCTTTACAAACTTCTGAGATTATTTCCATAGAATAAATATATAGAAATGTAATTTCTAGGTCAAAGGGAATGCCCACTTAAAATTTGATATACATGGATAAACTGCCTTTTCAGATGATTGCACCAATTTATATGCCCACCAATAGAATGTGTTTCCACACACACAAAACATACATGCTACCATTGTTTCTAAGAGATGAAAAGTGGAATCTCACAGATTTACTACAAATTTCTTTTCATTAGTGGAAGATCTTTTCTTACATTTGTTGGATATTTGTATTTCTTTTTCTATGAATCATCGGTTAGCATCATTTTGCTACTAACTTTCTTTTTCTTACTGATGTGTTGGAGTTCTTTGTATATTATGATTGTTAAATCTTTGCCTAACATACATAATACATTTTTCACTTGTTATCTGTCTATTAACTTTGTTAATGTTATCTTTTGATGTGAAAAAGTGTATAATTATTGGGTAATCAAATCTGTCAATCGTAAAGGTTTCCAGCCTTGATGTAATTCTTCAGAAGATATTCAGAAAGATCTGCTCCTGCACTAAGTTAAAAAACATTTTCTTATATTTTATATTAGGATTTAAATCCAAATCCCTCTGGAATTAACTTTGGCAAATTAATTTATCAATTTCAGTGCCAATAAAATATTTAATTACTATAACTTCATAGCACATTTGATAGATAGCAAAGGAAATCTTACCATCAGTATTCTCCTTTTCCAAGATTTAACTATTTTTATATATTCACTCTTCAAGATGAACTTTAGAATCAACTTGTAAAATTCAAAAATATCCCACTGAGATTTTGAATGGCATTCCATAAATTCATAGGTTAACCCTAGATAAAGACGTATTTACAAGAACGAATATTTCCAGCAAGAATATGGTACGTTTCTCAATTTTTTCAGTTATTTTCTTAGCTCCTTCAATAGCATTGCATAGTTTTTCCACGTTTTACATTACTATTAATTTCTAGCAACTTGTTACATTCATGAATAGGATATTCTTTCTCATTCTTAGACTCTGGTTGATTATTGTTAATGCATAGGAAAACTATTGAATTTTGTCTTAGATCAGCCAATTTACTGAGCTCTCTTATCTACTGGATTTTCATTTGATTAACTTAGATTTTCTAGGTTCACAATCTGCTGTAATTAATAATCAATTTTTTTGGCTCTTACTTTCCAATATTTACGTCTTACTTACTTTTTTTGTATTATTCCTTTGTCTAGATCTCAATGGTAATACATCTGTAAGGCCCCTAAGTGATAACAGTATTGGAAAGAAGCTTGGATCTATCCATTTCAGCTATTTTACTGTTTACTATGAGGATTAGTATTGGTTTCTGATACTTTTTTGTTAAGAAATTTCATTTTATTTCTAACATACTAAAGTTTTCTAAATTACTATTTTCACTTCTGGATATTAAACTTTGTGAAATGCTGTTTTAGACCCTAACAAGATGATCATGTCTGTTTTTCCCCTTTAACCTATTTAAGTAATAAATTATATTGCAGGGGC
>NW_027813840.1:0-278 GCF_054177405.1 Leptonychotes weddellii | reverse complement strand
TACTATGCTAACCACTGCTTCGTGCTAAGCCTTGAAAAGATACAGCCAGTCTCTTGACAGGTGCAACCACTCTTCCGTACAGGACATCTCCAGACAGACAATAAGGAAAAGTCATGTCTTAGAACAATTTGAGAAAGGGAGGAATTTTATCTTCATGTCTCCTGTCTCCTGTTGGTCAAAGCTTGTCCCACAGGGAGCTCGCTTTCCCATACTTCCTACCGTGTTGTCCATATTCTTTGATAGCCACTCAGAAAGCCAAGTGCCCTGCCCTGGAGTCC
>NW_027813839.1:0-278 GCF_054177405.1 Leptonychotes weddellii | reverse complement strand
TTCATTGGAAACCATGGATGCCAAAAGGCAGTAGAATGACTGTATTTAAAGTGCTGAAAGAAAGAACCTGACAAACCAAAAATCCTATATTCGGCAAAAGTACCATTAAAAAATGCAGGGAAAGGGGTGCCTGGTGGGCTCAGTTGGTAGAGCATGCGACTGTTGATCTTGGGGTTGTGAGTTTAAGCCCCACTTTGGGCGTAGAGATTACTGAAAACAAACAAACAAAAAACCAGAAAAATGAAGACATGCCCAGATAAACAAAATGTGAATTCATC
>NW_027813838.1:0-278 GCF_054177405.1 Leptonychotes weddellii | reverse complement strand
TCAAAGCTTTAAGCATAGGTGAAATCTTTTCTCACTACTATTAAACGTGGGCTTTTCTTTTTTTTTTTTTCCAGGTGTGGATAGGTTCTTGACATGATAGAAGGTTGTCAAGACTAGAGAAGTATCTTTCAGAGTAAGTTCCTTTACTCTCTCATCCCAGTACTCTCTCAAGGGGCAAGTATGTATTCTCTTCAGGTACTTTACATATTTTATATGCTTAATCATGGTTGTTTGATGTGCAAATAATCTTTGAATGAATGAAGAGCTCCCTATCTTTG
>NW_027813837.1:0-278 GCF_054177405.1 Leptonychotes weddellii | reverse complement strand
TTTTGATCTGCCTGCCTTGCTTTCTTGAATTTTTTTAATCATTATCTTTCTAAGAAGATTTCATGGTCAGCCCACTATAAAAAAAAAAATCTTCACTGAATCCGTTATCTTGCAAAACTTAAAATGTATGTTCTGTCTCATCTTCTGTCCTTCCTCCTAACTTCCTTCCTCCTTCTCTTCCTAAGTTTGGCAAAAGACATAGGAGAGAGGATTCAACTTCCTTGTCCAGCACCCAGGCTGTGAGGGAGGTCTGGGGATATATTAATAATGATATTAAC
>NW_027813836.1:0-278 GCF_054177405.1 Leptonychotes weddellii | reverse complement strand
TTTGAATTCTGTTCATTTTGAAAGAATGTCGCTGAAGAAAATACAAGGGTACTGTATTCCTTATATGGAGTCGTTGAACACAGTGGTACCATGAGGTCAGGGCATTATACTGCCTATGCCAAGACCAGAGCTGCGAATAGTCATCTCTCTAATCTCGTTCTCCATGGTGATATTCCACAAGGTAAGAGGTCTTGGAAAAATCTGGTATTCCGATTATGGCAAAACCAAAAAATAATGAACTTGAATCTTCCCATTTATATGTAACTTTCTCTCAACAG
>NW_027813835.1:0-278 GCF_054177405.1 Leptonychotes weddellii | reverse complement strand
CACCATATACACCTGAAGGGTATCATGACTCAGGTTTTATTAGGCAATAATAAATGACCTTTTCCCAACAATAGCTCAAGGTCCTGGAAACCTTGCTTCCAGAATTCCTTAGAGACTTACACTATCCCTAGCTCCTTCCCAACTTGAAAATATATAATGGGGGTGCCTGGGTGGCTCAGTTGGTTAAGCGACTGCCTTCAGCTCAGGTCATGATCCTGGAGTCCCGGGATCAAGTCCCGCATCGGGCTCCCTGCTCGGCAGGGAGTCTGCTTCTCCCT
>NW_027813834.1:0-278 GCF_054177405.1 Leptonychotes weddellii | reverse complement strand
TTCTCAAACACCTTTCCCTTTTCAGAAAGCCAAACCTGGGAGCAGAGAGAGGCAGGAGTGATCAGGCAGGGGACAGCCGTCCAGAAGATTCTGGAATCATTGTCTGAGCAGCAGAGGGGAGCTGTGTGTGCAGCCAGCCGTGGCCAGACAGAGGAAATGCAGGGTCTGGCTGCTGTCCATCCTTACCCTCGCTCCCACCGTCAGGCTCGATGGCCCCATCCTGACCCCTGGTGGCTGCCCGTGGGATAAGGCCGGCACTCTTCCCAAGCTCCACCCTG
>NW_027813833.1:0-278 GCF_054177405.1 Leptonychotes weddellii | reverse complement strand
TTTTCAAAATATTTAAAATATTTTTATGATTTCAGATATTGACTTAATAACTATTTTCTCTGCTTTAAGTCTAGGATACATGTCCAAATCATTCATTCAGAATCACTAATTTCAAGTTATAGTGCTTTCATTTTACATTTTTTACCACCCAATTCATCTTTCTTCTTCAAAATTAGTCTAGGACAATAACAGCCCTTATTGCTTTTACAATATTCTGGGAAATAAAATTTTATACAAGGTAGGTCAGGAGTGGACTAAGAAGTTATTCTTTAAACAGA
>NW_027813832.1:0-278 GCF_054177405.1 Leptonychotes weddellii | reverse complement strand
TTATTTTTACTGTCCTATTTCAGTGGCAGCCTAGTTTAGGGCTGAGCTACCCAAATGCCTAGGGCTGTTTTTACTTTTTTTTTTAAAAAAGACTAATTTTATTTATTTTTTAAAAGATTTTAATTAATTTATTTGTCAGGGACAGAGAGAGAGAGAGAGAGCACAAGCAGGGGGAGCAGCAGGCAGAGGGAGAAGCAGATTCCCCGCTGAGCAAGGAGCCCGATGTGGGACTCGATCCCAGGACACTGGGATCATGACCTGAGCCGAAGGCAGACGCT
>NW_027813831.1:0-278 GCF_054177405.1 Leptonychotes weddellii | reverse complement strand
GCAGTAAAGCCATTGCTTTATGAATTTCTGAGGGTGAATATTCATGTCAATATGTTATGTCAGTGTTGGAAAGAAAGAAAAAATATTCAAATTAGGTTATGCATATAACTTATACTCCATTTAATAAAGATTTAAATTGGTTGTGTATTATATTAATAGAAAATTGTAGTGAGTCGGTGTTGGGAAAATTGGACAGCCAACATGCAGAAGAATGAAACTGGACCATTTCCTTACACCACACACAAAAATAGACTCCAAATGGTTGAAAGACCTCAATG
>NW_027813830.1:0-2742 GCF_054177405.1 Leptonychotes weddellii | reverse complement strand
TCTTCTTCTTTTTTTTTTTCTTAACATATATTGCATTATTTGTTTCAGAGGTACAGATCTGAGATCATAACCAGAATTTTTTTAATGAAATAGAACAGAATGAGTTGAAAAGAATAGTAAGTACCCATCTTGTGTATGTATGTACCTATCATGAAAACAAAGGCATAATTAAAAATACTTACTCTTTATTAAATACTGAGTCTCTATATAAAGCATATTTTTTACTGGGTGTCATGCTGGAAAACATTGGAAAGGCACCTGTCATGGGCAGGAGATGCAGTTTAGAGAATATTACAGTGGACATCTCTAAGAAATACCTTAGGACTCCATCCACGGACTGTTAGATGTGTGTGTTTGGGATGTCCGCACTACTGTCCATCTAAAAAGAAAATTTTCCACGTTTCTAGTATTGTCTTTCAACAAATATTTACTGGGTGCTCGCTGAGTCTAGTCAGTATTCAATACAAGGGAAGGCATATATATGACAGGGTCTGAGCCCTTGAGAAACCCATCGTCTGATAAAACAGACCAGAGAAACAGCCACAATGCCACATGGAAGTGAGAGTGATGATCATAGAGGCAAAGGAAGAGCTGCTAACACAGACCGTGAGGGCTTCCTGAAGGTGGTGATCCCTGACCTCTGCCTCAGTGGTCAAAGAAGCATCAGCCAGCTTGTCAGTCAGGCTCAAGCCTGAGAAATGCAACTCACTCCAATGTAGTTGAAGGGGAAAATTCAACAGACAGAAGTAGCTTCAAAGGTCCTGGAAGAGTTGATAGAACAAATGGCAAAAGGTGAAGCAATTCCGAGATTAGCACCTCCAGGGAACCGCTCTGGCTCTCAGGGCTGGAGAGAGATAAAGAGAAGTGGATGTGCCTGCAAGAACAGAGCAGTTGAGGCTGCCAGGTGGCAAGAGAACCGTGGCCCAGTCTGCCGACTGGGAACTGGGACCATCCAGGACACACAGACTGTCAGGAAGCTGCCTGTAGCAGAAATGAGGGGGTGCGGGAGGGGTAATCCCCTGATTTTTATCTTCCTCCTGCATGCCCGGCTCCCGTTACTGGCTCCCACTGCCCAGGCAGGGAGTCTGGGAATATGCTTTGCAGGAGTGAGCTCCCTGTGAGACAGAACAGAGAACAGAAAAGACGGGAAATCGATGGGAGAGCCAGGGGGCAGATAACAAGCAGAAGAACAGGGATGTTGAGGGACAAGAGAAAAAGACGAGTCTGGAGGAGCTGTAAGTTGCTCGGCATGACTGGGTGTTGGAAACTGGTTAAAGACCAGACAGGTAAGCAGTAAGCAGTTTTTGGTCATGAGTGGCCGTATGATCTTGCTGAGAAGTTGGCATTTTTTAGTTAGGATGATGCAAGTCATCAAAGATTCCAGTGTATCTGTATGCCTCTGTGTATACATGCAAAAGATTTGTTAAAATCAAAGTAAAACAGGTACACAGTAAAAAAAAAAAAAAAAAAAAAAGTCCAGGAGGAAAGGGCTGATGCTGAGAAGAGACAGCACACTTTCTCCTCCATTTCTCCTTCAAGCAAAACCACTTTTAGCCACTTCTGTTTTAATTCTTCTGGTAGCTTCGCAGCCAAGTTTAAATGTGATGCTTATTCCATCATGTTTGTTTCTTGATTTTAAAAGTTTCAATGACACATTTTGGCCACTCCTCCACTATAGAAGAGAAAGGGCTTAGTTTGCTTAAGCTACACCCCATTTCTCTCTTCTTCCAATTTTTAAGTAAATGCATGGTTTTTAGCTATCGCATTTTTTTTTTTAAAGAGAAGAGTGGAATTTAATCTTTATTTACAGGACACTGCGAGAGAGGAGATTCCACATAGAAATAAGAAACCCACTGAGAGGAGCTTCATACAGGTCATACAGTTTGGAACTGGTCAAGTAGCGTTTCGTTGTAAAAAGTGCTACAATAACAAAGCACATTTAAAAAGAGTTCTTAGTAGAGAAACAGTAAGACAAACTTCTACCAAACAGAGCACACAACAAGCAACTTTCTGCCTCAACTGTACAATCTAAAAGTTAAAAGTCCCGGGAGTGCCATCCTGAACTTGGCCCGTATAGCCTTCAGAGGTAGTTTCTGGCACAACCTTCTGATCTTCCTCTTCCTCTACAGAGAAATACTTCTCAATCAAGTTTAATGAAGCTTTGTACACAGACTCATTTTCATGGTTTTGTAGAGCTTCAATTTTGTCCAAACCTCCACATTCTTCAATCATTGTACTAAGTTTCTCAGTTTCACCTGCAATGTTTCCTAGAGCCCATACAGCTTGTTCACTGACGAGGGCATGGGAAGATGCCAACAGAGAAACGAATGCTGGGATAGCACCTCCATCTACCACAGCCTCAGTCTGTTCTGACGTCCCAGAAGCAACGTTAGTGAGAGCCCAAGCAGATTCAAACTGAATGGGACTACAATCAGTTCTGCCCAAGAAGGACACAAATTCTGGAATTTTGGAATCAAACCAGCCCGGATTATGTTGTGTATGGGGGGCTGTTTTTCCCTAGAAAGCAGTTTCCTAGCAGCTTGAGTAGCCTGGAGCTGGCTTTCCAAATTGTTTCTATTTATGCCTTTGACAGTGTCATCAACAGACCAATTTACAGTGCCCTGGTTGTTGTGGTTTTCCTGTAGTAGAGAGGTAGCCTCATCAGGAAACGAGCTTACGTTTCTCCTTTTCAGCATCTGGTCATCCTTCTTAGCTTTCCTCAGCTCCACATTAACTTCTATT
>NW_027813829.1:0-278 GCF_054177405.1 Leptonychotes weddellii | reverse complement strand
TGCTCAGCAGGGGGTCTGCTTCTCCCTCTGACCCTCTTCCCTCTTGTGCTGTCTCTCTCAAATAAATAAATAAAATCTTAAAAAAAAAATGGTCAGCGATGTTTATTTGTTTATTTTTTTAAGATTTTATTTATTTGAGAGAGAGGGAGAGAGCACAAGCAGGGGGAGGGGCAGTGGGAGAGGGAGAAGCAGACTCCCCACTGAGCAGGGAGCCTGATGTGGGGCTCGATTCCAGGACCCTGAGATCATGACCTGAGCTGAAGGCAGGCGCCAGCGAT
>NW_027813828.1:0-278 GCF_054177405.1 Leptonychotes weddellii | reverse complement strand
CTGGTCATCAAGTTTATTATTGCCACTTTTTAGAGTAACATGTCTTTTTTTCCCTGCCTACTTTTCATCTTTGTCTTTGATCTCCAGCAGTCTGACAAATTTAGCTTTTTTGTTTTGTTTTGTTTTTCTTTTTCTTTTTTTTAAAATTTTATTCTGTTATGTTAATCACCATACATTACATCATTAGTTTTTTTTGTTTGTTTTTTTTTTTTTACATCATTAGTTTTTGATGTAGTGTTCCATGATTCATTGTTTGCGTATAACACCCAGTGCTCCAT
>NW_027813827.1:0-278 GCF_054177405.1 Leptonychotes weddellii | reverse complement strand
TTCTTCTATCTCATTAGAGAATATGTGCACATGTGTGTGCACACACACACGATAGGTAGATAACATAGACATAAATAGATAGGAATGTAGATAGAAGTTTGTTTTGCTACAACACCCTTAACTATCATTCCCACTCTTATTTATTTATTTATTTTTTCCAGGGGGAAAATGTTTTTCTTTCTTTCTTTTTTTATTTTTTATTCTTATGTTAATCCCCATACATTACATCATTAGTTCTAGATGAAGTGTTCCATGATTCATTGTTTGTGCATAACACA
>NW_027813826.1:0-278 GCF_054177405.1 Leptonychotes weddellii | reverse complement strand
TCTACAGAACAGATACTGGGACTCATAAGTGAAGGTATCAAACCACAAGATACATGGTCAATATAAAAAAAATCAGTTGAGTTCTATATCGTAAAAGTCAGTGATTAGAAATGTAAGTTTTAGGGCGCCTGGGTGGCTCAGTTGGTTAAGCGACTGCCTTCGGCTCAGGTCATGATCCTGGAGTCCCTGGATCGAGTCCTGCATCGGGCTCCCTGCTCGGCAGGGAGTCTGCTTCTCCCTCTGACCCTCCCCCCTCTCATGTGCTCTCTCTCATTCTC
>NW_027813825.1:0-278 GCF_054177405.1 Leptonychotes weddellii | reverse complement strand
TGCAGCTAGATGCCTATCCCAGGAGTCGCTTGATGCTCTGGTCTGGGGAAGCCCGAAGAAAGGGGGCTGCAGTTGTGTCACTTGGCCCAGCACTCCCTTGGACCTCACTGGAGTGGAGTTCAATTTATCTCAGGACAAGGCCTGGGGGAGTGCCCAGCAGGGTCAGAGTCAATCCTGTTATGTCTGAGGCTGGGACTTGCCCAGGGTGCTCTGGAAATGCTAAAGGAGTTTCCCTGGGTCCGTGCCCTACTCCAAATCCTATTGGCTTTATTCTCCTT
>NW_027813824.1:0-278 GCF_054177405.1 Leptonychotes weddellii | reverse complement strand
GGTCATGTGACCTCCAGGGGCCTCCACCTCCCTCACCTGGAAGCGAGTCCTAGCGGTCCACTTACTAGTGTTTTCATTCTCCTGGTGGGGATCAACTCACATCCAGCAGACGTTTCCTGCAGGCTGGCTGTGTGTCAGGCCCTGCGCCAGCCGGGGGGACAAGGATGCGCATACGCATGCACACGCACACACACACACATGCTATTTATGCCCAGAGATTGTCAGATGGGATTTGAAAAACAACCCCACAGTCTAGCTCTATTCTGTTTGCACGGACT
>NW_027813823.1:0-278 GCF_054177405.1 Leptonychotes weddellii | reverse complement strand
TCAGGATGGCTGCATCTCTGTAGCTTCTGCACCTGACAGTTGCCCCGGGGCCCGAGGCCACTCGAGGGTATTCAGTGGCAAGGCTGCTGAACCAACAAAACCCACCATCACCCCTGCGGCCCTGCGATCCCAGGCACAGAGCTCGGCCCTTGATTCTTTCTTCCAGAAAGCTTTAAAAAATATACACTCAGGTTCCCCCCAAAGTAATCAGATTGTTCTGCGCTCCTCCCATGTGGTCTCCGAGCACAAGTACCCGCTGGGGACAGAAGACAGTCCCC
>NW_027813822.1:0-278 GCF_054177405.1 Leptonychotes weddellii | reverse complement strand
CATATTATTATAAAATCAAGGAATTTATAATATAAAATTCAGAATGATGGTCTGGGTCTGGGATGTTGAGGGTTCGGTTAGGGAGTAGTGCATAAGTGGTTGTAATCTACGGGTAACATTCTATTACTGTAGTAATTGGGCTCTGTATTCACATTTGAAAACAGATTAATAAATACTATAGGCCATTATAGACCAATTATAACTGTATGATGAACCAAGTAGTAAGGTAAAGCCAAAGTAAGGCTCAAAGGAAAAATAAATACAGAACACTTTCCAAT
>NW_027813821.1:0-278 GCF_054177405.1 Leptonychotes weddellii | reverse complement strand
TCAAGTTACAATTGTAATAGTTCAAGATTTAAACCAGAGTGGATTCTTCCAGGCTAAGTAGATCCCTGTGATATATGACACCATTATGGTGAAGTTTAGGATTCCTAAAATTAGGATCCATATACTGACTATTCTTTAGGTATGCTAATAACAATGAAAAGGAGAACAAAAATGATGATGCAAAGCCCCATTTTTTTTTGTTTTTTAATTTTTTATTGTTATGTTAATCCCCATACATTACATCATTAGTTTTAGATGTAGTGTTCCATGATTCATTG
>NW_027813820.1:0-278 GCF_054177405.1 Leptonychotes weddellii | reverse complement strand
GTGATGGAACAAATCTTCAAACACTTCCATCCCCAAACCTTTCAGCTGCCCCACCTGAAGCTAGGGGAACAGAAACAAGCTGTCCTGGCCACACTTTTGCTAACAGATTTGTGAACAAAATAAATGTTATTTATTTAAGCCACTAAACTTTGGGGAGTTTGTTAAGAAAAAAACAAAAAAGATAAACAGATAAATGGGTGATAAAAAGAGTTAATAAGATACATAACTTATATAGTAGAAATTGGTCTCCATTAAAGTGGGAAGTAATAAATGTCAAG
>NW_027813819.1:0-2742 GCF_054177405.1 Leptonychotes weddellii | reverse complement strand
AGGAGGCCACATTCTGCATGGAGCACTGGGTGTTATGCACAAACAATGAATCATGGAACACTTCATCTAAAACTAATGATGTAATGTATGGGGATTAACATAAGAATAAAAAAAAAATTTATACTTAAGTAAAAAAAAAAAAGAATTGTTGAATCACTATATGGTACACCTAAAACTAGTATAACACTGTATGTTAACTACACTGGAATTAAAATTTTAAAAACCCATTGAAGCTCTAACCTGGAGAATATTTGAAAGAGTTACATTACACATTCAATTGCCTAGATACTAGCATTACAAAGATGAATAAAGCAAACTCTCTGAGCTCTGAGAACTTCTAGTGAGGAAGGCCTCCGGGTAACATTTACAATGTAATCAGGTAAATGTTCAGATGTAGGACAAGGAGAGGGTACTATGGGAAATCATATAAGAAAGGCTCTGCTTGGGGCAGGTTGTAGGGCAGTTTCACAGAGAAAATAACACTGGGGCTCAGCTTGAGAGAAGGGGGTGGATTTGCTCATCAGTATAGTGAACCCAGAGGTGACGATGAACTGGTCACACAAGTCAAATTCAGGAAATAATATCCATGGAGGAGAGGTGTCCTTTGTGAGGGGTGAGGGGCTTAGTGGAAGCTTGGGAGAGAAAAAGTTTTGGTAAAACACACACACACACACACACACACACACACACACAAAATCATCCAATTTTATAAATGAGACTTCAGTGGAATGTGAAAATTCTGCTGTGATATGTGACTTAGAGACAAAACCTGAGAAGGTGCCAATGACCCTAGAAGGCATTTAGAATAAATAATATTCAGGAACATGAAAAACTACCTGAGGGGCACCTGAGTGGCTCAGTCGGTTAAGCGTCCAACTCTTGATTTTGGCTCAGGTCACGATCTCAGGGTTGTGAGATCGAGACCCGCAATGGGCTCCATGCTCAGTGCGGAGTCTGCTTGAGATTCTCTCTCTCCCTCTGCCCCTCCCCCTGCTCTCTCTCTCTCTCAAATAAATAAATAAAACCTTAAAAAAAAAAAACCTACCTGAAGTGCCCAGTCCTTACTGTACTTCACAAGACAAGGTCATTGCACAAAGGTGCAGAAAGCAGTACTTCTCAAACTACTTGTAAATAACACCTAAAGTGGTCTATACCCACACAGTTCAATAAAAATATAAAAAAGGCTGAATATGTCATTTTAAGTTTTCTAGTAGCCACATTAAAAAAGTAAAAGAGGAAAGCTCACTATTGTCAAGATGTCAGCCTTCCCAATTTGATCTATAGATTCAATGCAATCCCAATAAAAATCCCAGCAAGTTACTTTGTGGGTGTCAACAAACTCACTCTTAAGTTTATACAGAGAGGCAAAAGATCCAGAATAGCCAATACAATATTAAAGGAGAATAACAAACTTGGAAGACTGACACTACTTGACATCAAGACTTACTACAGAGCTACAGTAATCAAAACAGTGTGGCACTGGCAATAGAATAGACAAATGGATCAATGGACCAGAATAGAGAGCCCAGAAATAGTCCCATATAAATACTGTCAACTGATCTTTGACAAAGGAGCAAAGGCAATTCGATGGAGAAAAGATAGTCTTTTTGATATGTGGCTCTGGGACAACTGGACATCCACATGCAAAAAAAAAAAAGAATCTAGATACAGACCTTAAACCGTTCACAAAAATTAACTCAAAATGGATCATAGACTTAAATGTAAAATGCAAAACTGTAAAACTTCCACAAGATAACATACGAGAAAATCTAGAGGACCATGGGCATCAACACCAAAATATAGCACTAAATGTATAATCCATGGAAGAAACCATTGATAAGTTTGACTTCATTAAAATTAAATATCTTCTGCTTTGTGAAAGATACTGTCCAGAGAATGAGAAGACAAGCCACAGGCTGAGAGAAAATATTTATAAAGGATTATTATCCAAACTATACAAAGAACTCTAAACAATAAGAAAACAAAAAAATCTGAGTGAAAAAATGCTCTGAAGACCTGAACAGACACCTCACCAAAGAAGATACACAGGTGGCAAAGAACCAATATGAAAACATGTTCCACAAAACTATGGAGAGAGTAAAAAGATCAGGGGTTGCCAGGGATTAGGGACTGGGAGGAATGAGAGTAGGTGAAGCACAGAAGATTTTTAGGACAGTGAAACTATTCTGTATGATACTATAATAGAGGATGTATGTCATTATACATTTGTTCAAACCCATATATAATATAAAACAGTGAGTGTACTCTAGTGTAAACTGTGGACTTTGGGTGATAATAATGTGTTAATGTAGGTTCATCAGTTATAACAAATGTACCGCTCTGCTGGGGGATGTTGACAGTGGGGGAGGCTGTGCATGGCGGGGGCGCGGGGTGTGTATGGGAACTTTCTGTACTTTTGCTTGATTTTGCTGTGAACCTAAAACTGCTCTAAAAAGTAACGTCTAGTTAAAAGTAAAAAGAAACAAACAAAAAGTAAAAAGACACAAGCGATCTTAATTGTATAATATCATTTACTTAACCCAGTATATGTAAAATATTATCATTGCAACATGTGAAATCATTATTAATGCGATATTTTAGATTCTTTTTTTTTTATTCTTATGTTAATCCCCATACATTACATCATTAGTTTTAGATGAAGTGTTCCATGATTCATTGTTTGTGCATAACACCCAGTGCTCCATGCAGACTGTGCCCTCCTCAATACCCACCACCAGGCTC